>NW_024474679.1:0-10614 GCF_017654505.1 Polyodon spathula
CTGTGCAGGAAAGAGAAGGCGATGTTTCTCCAGCTTAGCTCAGGTAAAAACAACAAACGCTGCACTGCTTGCAACTGGAAAGTAGCCACACGACTGCGTACATCCACTAACCCTTGACCCCCTTCACTAGAGGGCAGGTACAAGACAGCTGGCTTTAGCCAATGATGGCCACTCCAAAAAAAACTCCAATAGTACTCTTTGTATGTCATTTATCAGCCCTGAGGGAGGATCCAGGCACACCAGCCTGTGCCACAGCATGGAGGCCACCAGATTGTTGATCACAAGAACTCTTCCCTTGTATGACAACTGAGGTATCAGCCACCGCCAACACTGCAGCCTTCCCTTAACCTTTTCTGCTAAATCCTCCCAGTTCTTGAATTCATACTGTCGTTCTCCCAAATAGACTCCCAGAACTTTGATCCCAATCCCCCCCCAGCGCAATGGCTGAGGTAGCGTCGGGGGGCCGGCTCCACGCCACTCCCCTGACAGGAATGTGCTGCACTTGCCCCAGTTCACCTTGGCCGATGAGGCTTTCTGAAAAATGTCCAAAATGTCTCTCAGTGCTGACACATCAACATGACTGGTGATAAAGACATTAACGTCATCAGCATAGGCAGACAGTTTGACTGGAGGAGCATTAGGTGTAACAGGTATTCTCAGACCAGCCAGCTTTCTCCTAAGATGACAAAGCAGAGGTTCAATAGAGAGGGCATATAACATGCCTGATAGGGAACATCCCTGGCGAATCCCTCTGTACACCGAAAACGGACAGCTCAAGCTATTATTAATTTTCAAAACACCAAAAACATTTTTATACAACAGGGAAATAAAAGAAATGAAATTAGGACCAAAACCAAAAGATTGTAATGTTTTAACAAGATATTTGTGATCCACCCTATCAAATGCTTTTTCTTGATCTAGAGAAATAATCCCCAAATCAAGATTAAAAAGATTACTAGCAGTTAAAAAGTCTCGGATTAGAAAGATATTATCAAATATTGTCCTTCCAGGAATGCAATATGACTGGTCTTTATGAACCACGGTGTGAATACATTCCCTCAGTCTATTGGCCAAGGCTTTTGAAAATATTTTATAATCCGAACATAAAAGTGAGACGGGGCGCCAATTCTTTAGTTCTTTTAGATCTCCTTTTTTTGGCAACAGTGTAATCACAGCCCGACGACAGCTCAGAGGCAGCTCTCCTTCTCTAATGCACTCTTGCAGAACCCGGAAAAGGTCTTCCCCAATCACTAGCCAGAGCTTTTTATAAAACTCTGCCTGAAGGCCATCAATCCCAGGGGCTTTTCCTGGTGACATCTGAGTGACTGCCTCCGTCAGCTCCTGCATTGTCAAACAGGCTTCTAGGGGGCGCTGTTCTTCTTGAGACAATTTGGGCAGGTCCTGGTGCAGTAAAGCGATTTGCTCCTCATCACAGGGCTCGGCACTAAACAGCTGGGTGTAGAAAAGCACAGCTGCTCTATTAATATCTTCTTTACTGTGCACCTCCTTCCCGCAGGGCAGACGCACACAAAACAGCTGCTTACTCTCCACCACCTTCTTCTCTAAGTTGAAAAAGAATTTGGTGGGTGCATCCATGTCCTTTAGCTGTGTGAAACGAGAGCGGATGAGGGACCCCTTCACTCTTTCCTCCAGTAGGCTGCTCAGAGTTTCTCTTTTCTCTCTCAGAGACTGGAAGATGTTTTCATCACTATCGAGAGTAATTTTTGTTTCTATTCTCAATATCTCTCTCTCAAGCTCTTCAACTGTCTGGTTCAAAACCCTGGTTGTATTTAAAGTATATTGCTGACAGAAAATTTTAATTTGTATTTTTCCAATGTCCCACCACTGTTGTATACTACTATATTTCATACTCTGCTGCCTCCAGGAGACCCAAAATGCTTTAAAAAGATCTAAAAACTGTTTGTCTTCCAATAATTTAGTATTAAAATGCCAGTATGACTTTGAGGGAGCAGCAGAAGGCAGGCAAATAGTAAGTAACACACAGTGGTGATCAGACAGCATAGTGGGAATGATATTGCTCTTAAAAATCTGATTAAGATTTTGTTTAGTGCAGTACAATCTATCTAATCGCGCTTTTGATATCTGATTATTATTATTGATTTTAACCCAAGTGTACTGCTTTACTCTGGGATATAAATTCCTCCAGACATCAACCAGGCTTTGAACTTTTAAAACAGCAGACAATTCTTTTGAAGACTGGGGATGTGGCTCTTCATGATTCCTATCCATGATAAAATGTTCTGTACAATTAAAATCACCCCCCACTAAAATCATATGTGCAGGATTACAATTAGATAAAACCTGATTTAATTTTTTTAAAAATAAAACTTTTTCCCTGCCCTCATTTGGTGCATATAAATTGATAAAAACAATCTCAGTGCCTTTAAAAACCATTTCTATTTTTAAAAGGCGCCCTTGGATTTCCTCACTAACTGATAAAATATCTATTTGCAGCCCTGGGGAGAACAGCACAGCTACTCCAGCACTGACATTAGAACCGTGACTAAAGACGCCCCGCCCCTTCCATTCGCTCAGCCACTCACTCTCATTCATACTGTCTGTATGCGTTTCCTGTAAAAACATCACATTCACTCTCTTCTGTGTGATAAAATGAAATAAACGTGCTCTTTTATCAACACTCCTACAACCATTTACATTAAAAGTAGCTATTTGAATTTGTTCCATAGGAAATAAAGAAAGCAAAAACAAACTACTAAAAACTATATTAAAATGTCTTATTAAATAATCCATTAATATGTCTTCGGTTTGTTATCATTCAATAATTTCCTTGCAGAGACTATTACTTTTTTTAAACGATACCGTTTCTTTTGGTCTAGCTCCTCTAACGTAGCTTTTCTCATGGCTATTTTTGCAGAGTAGATAAACAGCTGGATATTAGGAAAGAACTGTGTTAAATCAGTTCCCCTTTTCCCTTTGGTTTTATCTAAAAACGCTGATATTGTATCAACTGGATATATTTTACTCTTACCAGACGGGTTGGGCAGAGCCTCATCGAGCAGCACCGAGGAGTCAGAGAGCTCTCCTCCATCATCCATCTCCGATATCACCGACTCCTCTTCGGATTCTTCAGCGTCATCCACAGCTACTGTATCCGGCAACAGGTCCTCTGATCTGGAGGCTGTCTCAGCGCTGGACTGAACTGCAGCGCTGCTGTTCCCCTTCTCCCTTGAACGCGGGGTTATCGCAGGTTTACACTGAGATCCAGCTTTACCTTGATCTCCTGTCCCAGAGCTCTGAGCTGCAGCAGCACCGCTGCCCTGAGAGAGCGTCTCAGAGTCCCAGACAGACTGCCCTTCTTCAGCTACCTTTCCTGGGGTGGCCACACGTCTTTTCCTCTTTTTTTCAACCAGTTGAAAACCTGCGTCATCTGGGGTATTCACTGTTTCAACCCTTGTTTCTTTATTGTTTTCTTTGACCTCCGCACCGATCCCCCGCTTCAGTCGAGGCGCCGGCTCGGGTCTCACTGTCTGCGCTGGCGGCTGCATTTGCTGCTCAGCCCCCGGTGCTGTCTCAGAGACTCCGTCCTCCCCACTTGCTGGTTCTTTTGCCTTATTGTACTCAGTATTATTATTTTTTTGAGGGCAAGCCCTTCTAAGGTGTCCTTGTCCTCCACAATGAAAACATTTCATTGATTCTGTGCTGGCAAATATAACATAATTACTACCGTCAATATTGAAAGTCCACGCAACTTCAATAGACGAGTTGGGGTCATTCAATAATACAAAAACTTGTCTCCTAAAAGACATGACATGCTTAACATCTGGGTTTTTACAACCGAGTAAAATAGGTTTAATTGGGGACATTATTTTACCATATCTTAGTAGCTCATTAATAATCAACTCATCTTTAATGAAAGGCGGGACATTTGAAAGGATAACTTTAGTGACAGGGGAAGCTAAAGGTAAAACGCTGACAAAACTTTCTTTGATATACAAACCTTCTTCAACAATCCTGTTCACTAACAGTTCACTACTAAGAAAAACAACGATGGCTTTATTCATTCTTGCAGCAGAGTTTATATTTCCATACCCTATTTTCTCCCCGACAGCTAACAAACACTCCTCCACTGTTACTGAACTGTCTGGAATACATTTAAAGCCATGCCTACGGGTCAGCGACCCAAAACTTCCCGATTTGGAACCCATGACGGCTCCAAATCAGGAAGGAAATAAATAAATAAAATAAATAAATAAAGCTAAACGTGTACAAAATGAATATAACTTCAGTAAAAGTTTTACTCACGCACAGTACACACCACTCGCTCTACACAAGCCCCTCCCACGATCCCACAGTCCTCAGCGAGAGAGAGAGAGAGAGAGGAAAGGTAGTTCCTCCTACAAGTTAAAAAAACTTGTCTGAAACTACCATGAGTATACAGCTCCAAGAGCTTTGCTGTTTTCACCTAGAATTATCATCTGTACCAGTACCAAAAGTCTGAAACTTTCTTACATCAAATGTGAAAAAAAAACGTAAATACCACTTATAAACAATGAGATATAAGTTGTCAAACTAAGGTAAAATTCTGCTTCTTCTTCCTCTTCCATTTACTTTTTTAAGAGTGTGTAGCGACTTTTCAAACAGAAAAGCTAAATAACTGGACATCTACCAATCACGTGATTCCAAATGTTGGTCAACGTCAAAATAAACAGGGACTAAAGCAGTTTGATATCCACACCATTTCTATTAAATAGTGCATTTATGTTTTAAAACAGCACATAATAATAATAATAATAATAATAATAATAATAATAATAATAATAATAATAATAGATAATAATAATATGACATCCTTGAAGAGCATACGACCTTCGCCCGCTGCGCCACTGGGCTGTTCTTGAAATGTCTAACTTACATCCATGCCTGACCAGCTTTCCGTGAAAACCTGAAGGCTCGATTCTAGAAATGCTCTATTTCCCGTTTCTAGAACGTAGTTCCTCGTTTAATTAAAAATAAATAAAGGAACAGTTTATTTGATAGAAATAAATAAATGATTTAAACAAATGCATAGAGGAATATATTTAGAAATAAATCTTAAATAAATAAATGTAGAGATGAATACATGTTGATATTATAAATGTATAAATAAATTAAGATATAGCAAGCTAGAAAAATACATGTCATATGCTGTTGTGTTTGTCCATAGCAATTGACATTTATATACCTAAATAAAAAGTACTATATATATGTATATATGTGTGTGTGTGTATATATATATATATATATATATATATATATATATATATATATATATATATATATATAAGAGACCTGTAACTGTAGTTCCTCATACAAGTTAGAAAAACTTGTCGGAAACCGCAGAGATTTAGTTATACAACAAGACACTAGTGATCAGTCGCTTGCAGCATCAGTGGAGTCGCAGTTAGAGCACCGTGTTCCTGACTGGAGGGTTGAGTTGCTTTGCCTAGATTGGTCCAGTAAGAAACCAAACTGTATAAATGGGTAATTGTATGTCACAATTGTAAGTTGGCCTGGATAAGTGTGTCTGCTAAAAAAATAAATAATAATAATAATAATAATATACATGCCTGTTTTTTATTTGGATGGGAGACTGCCTTGCAATACCAGGTACTTTAAACTTTTCTTTGGAGTTTTACTCAGTGGTGTAGTCGAGGGTGTATGCAGGTAAACGGTGTTTACCCACTTTGAATTTGGGCAATATATTGTTTACCCACTTCTCATATAAGGGATACAGAGTTTACTCACTTCTACTCTCCTGTGATGTGCAAATCCTGTGTTAAAGACAATATATGTTAACGTTAAGTGTCTGTGTTTTTTTCAGAGAATGTGAGTGGAGCGAAGCCGTGATAATTCAGTTCACCGCTCATAATACTATCCTCCGCTCCGCTCCCCTGCTCCAGACAAAATGGTATTAAAAATATGTCTATAATAATAAGTAAATAAACTAGCTATTTTTCCTCCATGGTGTAGCCGATTGCAGGTGAAAATATGTAATATACATTCAGAAAGGAATACAATTTAATTCTTCTTATTAATCGCATATGTTTTAAGTAAAACAAAACAAAAAAAACAAAGCTACCTACAGAGAAATCCCCAGCTACATACCGAGAAGTTATCTAATTGAATTCGAAGACGCTTTCTCATTATTATTGTTTGGTACTGAGAAAATGCGTACATTTCAAACTTTGCATATGATTCATATCAAATTAGCTTTATACAGGGCTTGTTTGTATCCGAATATCTCATACGGAGCTCAAAGCAACCCACAAACACATATGAGTGAGTCGACAGGGCTGACGAACCACCCTGTACTAGTGTAGGAACTATCCTTAAGAGTGCAGAAAATATAAACCGTGTTCACAGCGCTGTACGGTGCATAACTGTAGAACTGACTAAGAAGAGTAACCGCAGACAGATGGACACACACACATGGATGATGTTTCTCACATTTTTATATGGCACAAATGCAGCCCCACAATCTGGAATGAATGAATATATAAGTGTGTGAATATATATATATATATATATATATATATATCTATATATATATATATATATATATATATATATATATATATATATATCTAGTAACGTGATGTGAATGCTTATGTATATAATGCAATTCAAGTTATGCCCCTAGAGGTCAGTAACGCCCTACGTACTTACCCTCTACCTAGGATACCGTGGGGTTGAGGAAGTCCTTAGTTAGAGAACACTAATGTGTAGGTTTCAACAGAGATTGTTCTAATAAAGACAAACCTGCTAACGTTAGCGAGAGCGCTCACAGACAACAGAACATGGCTGCCACGGTAGGAACAACAATCGCGCCGTTTGATAGTCAACTACAGACATGGGAGGAATATTGCGAAGTACTGTCGCATTTTTTTAAAGCAAATGAGATTGACAACGGCAATAAAAAAGGGCGATTCTCTTAAATTCGGTGGGAAGCCAAAGATATAGTCTGATGAGAAATTTGTTAAGCCCAGATAAGCCAGGGGACAAATCGTTTGACGATTTAGTTGAACTGCTGAAAACGCACTACAACCCAAAGCCCAGCAAAATAGTTCAACACTTTAAAGGTAACTCGAGAAACAAACAGGCAAATGAGAGTGTGAATGATTATGTGGCAGTGCTACGAGAACTGGCTCAACATTGCAACTATGGAGATAGGCTAAAGGAAATGTTAGGGGACAGGCTAGTCTGTGGTATAGATGATGATCGTATTCAGCGCAGGCTGTTAGCAGAAACCGAGTTAACATTTTGAAAAAGCACTGAAGCTTGCTCAGGCATTGGAGACAGCGAACAAAGACATTCAGGATTTACAATGGCAAATCAAAGGAAGCAAAAGTGCTAACTGGAAACATGCTAGCCAGGCTACAGTGCAAAAGCTAAAAACGTAGAGGGAACCACGAACTGGCGGAACTATGAGGGCATGTTATAGATGCGGTGGTGAGCACATGGCGAATGACTGTTGTTTTCTTAAGGAAATGGGCCACGCTCATGCCCCTTTAAAAAAGGGGCACATCAGGAAGGCGTGCAGGGCGAACTCACCTGTGGAGAAAACCAAACCTAGAGGGGGAGGAAAACAAAAGCAGGGAAAAGTGGAAAAAAAAAAACATGGGACTCATCACATTAGCGAAAATCCTGAAACAGATGCAAGTGACGGTGAAGACGTGTTCATTATGAATAACATAACAGAGACAAGCATTCCCAAGGTAGCGCCTATCACATTACGGTTAAAAGTGAACAAGTCGAATGTGCAATTTGAGGTTGACACGGGGTCCAGTGTTACAATTATGAATGAAACAGAGTACTCAAAACTAAGGAATGTGGCAAAAGTATCTGAGTTAAAGACATGTTCCCTGCATCTCAGAACCTATACAGGCGAAAGAGTGAAAACACTGGGTGCTGCAAACTTAACTGTACAGAGAGACTGTTAAACAGCTGCCAGTAGTAGTAGTGTCTGGCAAAGGACCAAACCTACTGGGCCGCGGTTGGATTAAGGAGTTGGAATTAAACTGGGGCACTGTAAACCAGATAGATAGAGACACGGGTAAAGGTATGTAGCAAGTGTCAGGAACACCGGAAAGCACCAGCCACAGCCCCGCTACATCCCTGGGAGTGGCCAGACAGACCCTGGAAGCGATTGCACCTAGATTATGCAGGACCATTTATGGGGCAGATGTTTTTGATACTCATAGATGCTCATTCCAAATGGATGGATGTTTACCCGGTAACTTCAGCAACATCAGCTGTTACAATTGACTGTTTGCGAAAAAGTTTTAGCAATCAGGGATTACCAGAAATGGTAGTTTCTGATAACGGCACCTGTTTTGTCAGCTCAGAGTTCAATGAATTCATGAACAAAAATGGCATTGTCCAAGTTACATCAGCCCCGTTTCATGCGTCTTCCAACGGTCTCGCAAAACGAGCCGTTCAAATATTCAAGACGATAATGAAGAAAGCGGGAGAAGGAAGTATGTCAACTAAAGTGTCAAGGGTACTATTCAGCTATAAGTTAACACCTCAAACTACCACAGGACTCTCACCAGCAGAGATGTTACTAGGGAGGAAACTTCGGTCTACGCTTGATTTAGTGCATCCCGATTTAAAGAGAAAAGTGGAACTTAAGCAGAATAAACAAAAAGAACACCACAACAAGCACACAAAGGGGAGGAGTTTTGGAGACGGAGACTCTGTGATGACAAGAAACTTCAGTTACAGTCCCAAGTGGATACCAGGAGTCATTGTAATAATGACTGGTCCTGTAACTTTCAAAGTAATGCTGGGAGATGGCAAGATAGTACGCAGACACATAGATCAGATCCTGTTTAGACAACAGGACAACACCATTGGGTCAGAGGATATTGTGCAGGACACACCTGCAGAGGTTCTACAACCACCAGCTAGAGTAACCATGCCAGATGAACTTGTTCCAAACAATGCGGACACTGTCTCAGAGCAGCTTGATTTGAAAGCAGAGAAACAAACTGGGAGCTCCCCAAAGGTGGGCAGGGACAATAAAAGCATGGCACAAGCTGTGCGTCGTTCCCAAAGGACTGTCAAAAAGCCTAGTTACCTGAAAGACTTCCTAGAACGCATAATAAAAAAAAAAAATTAAAAAAATTTGAAATTAAATGTTTATGTACAGTTAAGGATGGACTATTGTGTGTAGTTTTTGTTACAGCAATAGTTCAGAGACATCTAGTGTATTATTGTTACATTTTGTTTATAACTGTGTTTAAACTGTTTCAAAATTTTAGAGAAGCTGAAATCTTAAGGGGGGGGGGGATGTAGTAGTGTGAATGTTTATGTATATAATGCAGTTGAAGTTATGCCACTAGAGGTCAGTAGTGCCCTACATATTTACCCTCTACCTAGGATACCGTGGGGTTGAGGAAGTCCTTAGAAAACACTAATGCGTAGGTTTCAACAGAGATTGTTCTAATAAAGACACTGTGATTAAAATGTTTTCTCCACATGATTAGTGAACCTAGAGCCCCATAATAATAATATCATGATAGATGTCATTTGAGATTTATGCTATATATATAGATATATATATATATATATTTTTTTTATATATATATATATATATAAATGAAATATTTATTTTATGGCACGTGATATACGCCATTCACACCAAAACTGAGCTAAAAGAAGGATCATTCATCTAACAGTGCCTACGTTCTGATGTTCAATGTCCTTTGTCCTCAAAACACGATTGTTCTATCTGTGTGTTAGATTTTATTTGGAGTTTACTAGAAAAGCAGGTTTACACTTATACACCAGGCTTCTAATTTAACAAAATATGATATATCCACTGAGCCAATCGGAGTGCAGTATCGCAGTTGTGTGACCCTGTTGTGGCAGCGCCCAGGAGTATAGTAGCATATTTAATCACGTAAATTGTGATTTTATGATTAAATGAAAAATAATTTAAAAAGAACCTGCAATTTAAGCACTAAATACTAAATTTGACTAACTGAATTAATATTTTTACTTCGGCTTTCAGTTAAAGTGCCCCCACAGCGGGTTCTCACCTTTTTGCATTCACAAACAATGCTTAGAAAACTGTCATTGATCTGAACTGTGAAACCTCCCTTCATTTCCCTTGCAATGCCAACCCCACTTAACGGTGTTTTATGTTTGTGTTCTTCCTCTGTGCTGGATGTAAAGTTTATTGTTTGTATTTACTGAAATGTGTTACATCTTTAGAAGAGTAAGTGTAAAGTCATTTAACAAAAATGTGGAGATTTAGGAAAACTACTTAGTTATGACCCTGACTGAAGATGTCATTAGCAAAGGTGGCTGGTTGTACTAACGAGGTCAAACAGTAGGTCATGTTTTACTAAACATTTTTAAAAATAATAAACAAACAATTACCATAATGAACATTATCGTAGTGTGTTGCTTAAAAAATAATAACACAATATTTTCATATTAGTAAAGTTCTTATCTATAAACAGTAACACGTCTAAAGCTTGGGACTCGATGTCTGTGACGTAGATTGGTGTTGTATACATTATCATCAACATATTTTAAATGATTGAAAGCTGAAATTACATTTTTAAAAACACACTTCTTATACCA
>NW_024474680.1:0-4542 GCF_017654505.1 Polyodon spathula
CTTCCCAGCCTGCCTCTGTAAAGCGCTTTGTGCTGGTGGTCCACCGTGAAAGGTGCTATATAAAAATAGATATTATTATTATCGGTAATGTCTGTCAATGGAATGTGCTGTCAACCAAATATTGTTAGGCGTGCCAGTGTGTGTGTGTGGCTCTGTCTTGTATATTGATTGCGTGTAGAACATGTTCTCCTATGGAGATTGTGTGTGTGTGCGTGTATTGTCTGTTCTCTGATTCCCTGAGACAGCGTTGTAAAAGAGATGTCTACTCAGGAGATAATAAAGTCATAAATAATAATACACAATAATATCACACTTTTAAAACCTCGTCCCGTTTTTATTTTCCATTTCTCTGAACGCATATTCTGGTGTAAAATGCTGTTGCCCTCAGCAGGTGTGAAAGCTGCTAATGAGATCCTCATCATTGCTGTGTTTTATCAGCACTAGAGACACAAAGCTTACAGCTGTGCAATTCTGAAGCCTTTATTGAAGTCTATGGTCTATTGCAGTCACTCGCATGCACGGGGTTTATTTTTTGCATTGATTGTATTTGTGAATCTGCGTTGCTTTGGCTGCGAGTTCAGAAAGCCGCTCTTCAGTCGCTTCATTCTCGATGCCTGTGCTGAGTGCGCGCATTGCAGCGGTCCCGCTCCGGGGCTGTATTTGAGGGTTCACCGCTCCGCATCAAACCCACAGTAATGCCACCTGTTCAAACCCCGATACACGCCTCCCTGACGCTGCAGACGGGAGCAACTCGGGGGGAGAGAAAATGAGGGCTCTGACTGCTGAAGAGGAGAGAACTGGTAGGAGAAGCCCCGGGGTTACTGCTGCTTGTACCCACACCTGTAAGTCCGCGCTTTTATTGAGGGCTTGTACCGTTTACACATCTGCAGCCATTGCCCGCCAAAAATGCGTCACCAGCACACAGCGGCGCGCACCGGGAGCAGCGCGAGCTGCCGATTCAAACTGGAGGAGTTCGAATCTCAACGGCTGAAGCGGCGCTGCCTGAATATTTCAGCGCGGAGTTAAAGATTAAAACAACGACAGCAAAGACACGAATAAATATAGTTTAAAACAATATACGCGGCTATAAATACAGGAGACGAGCCTCGCTTACACGCGGGGGGGGGCGGGGGGGGGGGTCCTGGGAAAAATGTTAACGGGATATAATAAAAACAAAATGGTCAAGATTATGAAGCGGAATCTGAGGAGAAAATAAGTTATCAGGTAATTATTATTATTATTATCGGGTGGCTTAATATATGTTTCTAATTATATTTACAAGTTTAAACACGAATGAATAAAACACTTCGGGTTTGAATTTTGTATTTTGCTAAATTGCGTTGATTACTTATTAAGTCGGCGGCCGCTGTTGTGTTTAAATGTCTTTTTTTAAAGTTTAAATATGAATGAAAACAATGTTATATTCGGGTGCGGGTTTTGTATTTTTTTGGTTAAAATGTGTGGAAAGTTGATTTCTTATTTAGCGGCGTCTTATTTAGAAACCGTTTTTAATTTGTTTTTTTGTTGGTTTTTTGGGGGGGGGGGGGGTTGCCTGGACACGGCCCCGGGGGACCGCGCTGTTAAAACCAGTTTGCACTGGGAATGAGAAGCCTCTGAAGCAAGTGGGTTTTTCTAGTGGTTCCAGTCCCTGTTGTTTAAATCTCATTCTCGTATTATCCGCGCATTGCAATCTGAAGAAACCTCGCCAGCGCACTCGAGCAAATGCGATCCCGTGTAGGAGCAGCAGCGACACCTTCTTATTAACGCAACACAAGCGGCTGCTTTCATCGGCTCCTGGGCCGGTGTGTTGCTGCAGCACCTGGCTGTGCGGTTTTTCGTGGACCGACACGCCAATATAGTGCGGGATCTCCCTGTCTCCTTTGGTTCGACGGACAGTCCTCTTCCTGTGCATGCGGAAGAGGCAGAGGAATCCAAGCTGCCTGTCAGGAGAAGGAACAGCAATGATGGAGATCGTCCCAACTGTAAGTATTCCTTTTATTCCCCCCGACTGTCAGTTCAGTAAAATCATCTTTCTGAGGCAAATACGAAGTTCAGTCTTTCTGTGGGACCTCTTGAGGCAAAATCATTGCGAGCTTACCTGCTGTATTGATCTGCAGTCAGTCTTTGTTATTAGTCGTGACATTGAAGCTTGCTTGCAGCTCTACAACAAAGAAACACTGACTGATGCTTTAAATAATAGCAAATAAACTATTAGAAAAAGTAAATCACTCTGCGTCCTGTCACTCTGTATAAAGTGTGTTTTTCAATATTGTAGAACACTACAGTAATATTTCATGTAGAAATCTGGCTTGCAGGTTAATCATAGAATATCTGTGGTGCTTTAGAGACATCGTTAGCAGAGTCAAGCACAGTCACAGAGGTGACATTTCACTTTTCTGAAACAATAAACTTGTTGTTTTTCAGTTTCTGGAGGTGAAGGAGAGGCTCCCCTTGCAGATAACCAAGCGCCTCCCAGCCCCCCTGAGCTGAGGATGGTGCTGCTTGGGAAGACTGGGGCTGGGAAGAGTGCAGCAGGAAACACCATCCTGGGCAGAGAGGAGTTCAGATCTGAAGCCAGCTCCTCTGCAGTAACGAGGGAGTGTGAGAAGAGAAAAGGACAAGTGGCTGGGAGACCTGTTGCTGTGATCAACACCCCAGAGCTCTCTCAGGACAAACTCCAGATTAGGAGCTGTGTCTCTCTGTCTGCCCCAGGACCCCACGCTTTCCTCCTGGTGATACCGGTGGACCGATTCCCAGAGGAAGGGAGGAGAGCGGTGGAGACAGTCCAGGAGATATTCAGTGAGGAGGCTGTGAGGAGCTACACGATGCTGCTTTTCACACACGGTGACAAACTGAAAGGCAAGACCATTGAGGATTATATTCAGAGAGGCAGCAAGGAGCTCCAGCAGCTTGTTGAGAAATGTGGGAACAGGTATCATGTTCTCAACACTGAGGACAGGAGCGATCGCACTCAGGTCACACAGCTCCTGGACAAGATAGACAACATGGTGAAGGGAAACAACGGCAGCTACTACACCAGTGAGATGTACCAGCAAGCAGAAGCAAAGATCAGACAAAGACAAGAGGAGATACTGAAGGAGAAGGAAGAGACAATACTGAGGGAGGAAGAGGAGCTGAGGGCAAAGCACCTGAAAGAACTGGAGAACACAAAAATGAAGATGAGATTGGAAATCCAGAAACGAGACGAGAAGATCAGAGAGCTGGAGGAGAGGATCGGAGAGCTGGAGGAAGAGCTGAGGAAAGAACAGGGAGAGAATCACAGGATCAAACTGGAGGAAGAACTGAGGAGAAAGAGAGAGGAGAGAGAAAGGGCGGAGCGAGAGAAGGAGGATTGCATGGAGAAGGGGGAGAGAGAGAGGGGAGAGTACGAGGCAAAACACAGGAGAGAGATAGAGGCGGTCAGGCAGCGCTACGAGGAAATCATCAGACCAGAAGCAGAGAGATCCAATGAGTTTATCAGCACATATGAAAAGCCAGCTGAAGCGAGAGGAGAAAGGGCAGCACTAGGGGCAGTGATGAGTGCAGTAGCAGCAGCACTGAGAGAAGGGGCTGAGGCAGGGGCAGTATTACACACAGTATCCAGAGCAATAAGAGAAGAGACAGCGCTAGGGGCAGTAATGCACGCTGCAAAGGAAGCAATAAGAGAAGAAGCAGCTCAAAGGGCAGTGATGAGTGCAGTAGCAGCAGCGCTGAGAGAAGGGGCTGCGATCGGGACAGTATTGCACACAGTAGCAGAAGCAATAGAGGCAGCACCACAGGAACCCAGTCAAGAGCAGTGAGACAGGGGGTGGTGCTATTGAACAGGGGGTGGGGTTATTGAACAGGGGGTGGTGCTATTGAACAGGGGGTGGGGTTATTGGACATGGGGAGGAGTTTAAGGGTTAACCTTGATGCTATAACCACATATATATTTTACACATATTTTAAATGAAAGACAACAGTTGAAATGAATGAACTCTTGCTTGTGTTGTGTGTGTGTGTGTGTGTGTGTGTGTGTGTGTGTGTGTGTGTATAGGACTCGTCTAGACTGACGTGCAGGTATAAGTCTTGTTCTGGTCAAGTGGCGTTCACCCTGTAACAATATAAACACTGACTAACACTAACGAGCTGTTACAATAGGGTCTCCATATCAATGAAGGCTTAAAGTCTGTTGCCACTGTTTGTACTGGACTGGACCACGAGATGTCAGTATACAACCAAATAATAAAATACATGCGACTGCCGTGGGATCTGAAGCCATTTTCCTGGATTTTGAGGGACAACGCCCTCTTTTCTGGTCTCATGCAATTGCACTGCAGTGTCCGTATCCAGAAGCCGCACTTGAGGGTCAGTGTGCACTTCAGTGCATAGGGCCAGTAGGAGCCACACACGGAGCACTCCAGTGAGCACAAACACTCGGGTGTTTTATTCTTGAGAATGAACGAGCTGCTTCTCCTCCTCTTGTTTGTCTCTTTTCTTATGTTCTCATGTATCTGAACCTCCTTGTTCAGGGACTCTGTCCGTTTCAAAATGTATAGAAAC
>NW_024474681.1:0-10381 GCF_017654505.1 Polyodon spathula
AGCTGAACCCTGATTTGAATGTGTCGCTCACTGCTGTGACAATCAATGTTTATGATCATCTGCTTTCTTATCAGCAAGATCTGAAGCTGAGGGAACAGGAAGTCAGGAACAGCGGCTTGAACCCTGGTTCCAGGAGGCCCCCGGGAGATCGAGTTTGAAGCGGCTTCGCTGTATCAAACCCCAAGTCTCCCCTGGTGTGCCGTGCAGTGACCTGAAACCTAATCTCCTGAAACCAGGTTACAAGCCACAAAGTGACTCAGTGTTCCCTCAGCTTAAGAGCTGTGATTTTTTTTTGTATGACTTAAGAAATATAGATTTTTATATTTTAACTAACAGGTCACTTTTTTTTTTAGTTGAAATGAAATAAGAAAGTTTGTCTTAGACTTGTTGATAAATCTGCAATGTTTCATATGCTTTCACTAAGTGATATTTAACAATAAAATATAAATCACATATAGAGTATTATTCAAAAGTGGAATATAATTTTCCAGTGTATAATGAATAAACCCAGTTTAACACTAATGAATACTCCTTCAGCAGCTGAGCACCGAGATGCTGTGTATCGCAGAGGACTATAAGGTGTGTGCATCAAGCAGTGTATTAATAAAAGTGTCACTATAGACTACCTGCAAGCCTGTGTGTGGATCCCTTCATTCCCCAATCTGAGCCTGGATACAGGATAACCAGCCCTTCACAATTCACATGCGTTTGCAGGGTTTGTAGTGACCTCGGGGGCTCTCAATGATCAACGCCTCTTTCAATGGGGATTATTCCCTGTGTTGTTGTTCAGTGTGTGATCAGCCCCTTCATTAAAGCAGGTGGGAGTCCCAGGGAGCAGGTTCTGGTTGGCAGCGCTGGCCTGGGATACAGGGAGGGGAAGGGTGCTGGTGTTGGTTCAGCTCTCACCTGGTCCCAGCTTGCAGTGGGATGACACGCCTCTCCTATCTGCTGCTGGGCACATATTGCACAGTTCAGTATCCCACTCATTGTGAGGGACTCTGTAACAGAACAGCAGGTTCTGGTCTCGCTGCTGCGGTTTTATATCAGGCTGCTGTTAATGTTAACCCATTCAGACCCCACTGTCTTGTTACTGCCCCCCCTTTCCCTTGTTATGATGTGTGCAATCACTCGCAACGCTTCTTCCTGCAATCACTCGCATGCACGGGGTTTATTTTCTGCATTGATTGTATTTGTGAATCTGCGTTGCTTTGGCTGCGAGTTCAGAAAGCCGCTCTTCAGTCGCTTCATTCTCGATGCCTGTGCTGAGTGCGCGCATTGCAGCGGTCCCGCTCCGGGGCTGTATTTGAGGGTTCACCGCTCCGCATCAAACCCACAGTAATGCCACCTGTTCAAACCCCGATACACGCCTCCCTGACGCTGCAGACGGGAGCAACTCGGGGGGGTTGAAAATGAGGGCTCTGACTGCTGAAGAGGAGAGAACTGGTAGGAGAAGCCCCGGGGTTACTGCTGCTTGTACCCACACCTGTAAGTCCGCGCTTTTATTGAGGGCTTGTACCGTTTACACATCTGCAGCCATTGCCCGCCAAAAATGCGTCACCAGCACACAGCGGCGCGCACCGGGAGCAGCGCGAGCTGCCGATTCAAACTGGAGGAGTTCGAATCTCAACGGCTGAAGCGGCGCTGCCTGAATATTTCAGCGCGGAGTTAAAGATTAAAACAACGACAGCAAAGACACGAATAAATATAGTTTAAAACAATATACGCGGCTATAAATACAGGAGACGAGCCTCGCTTACACGCGGGGGGGGGCGGGGGGGGGGGTCCTGGGAAAAATGTTAACGGGATATAATAAAAACAAAATGGTCAAGATTATGAAGCGGAATCTGTGGAGAAAATAAGTTATCAGGTAATTATTATTATTATTATTATTATTGGGATACGGGTGGCTTAATATATGTTTCTAATTATATTTACAAGTTTAAACACAAATGAATAAAACACTTCGGGTTTGAATTTTGTATTTTGCTAAATTGCGTTGATTTCTTATTAAGTCGGCGGCCGCTGTTGTGTTTAAATGTCTTTTTTTAAAGTTTAAATATGAATGAAAACAATGTTATATTCGGGTGCGGGTTTTGTATTTTTTTGGTTAAAATGTGTGGAAAGTTGATTTCTTATTTGACCGGCGTCTTATTTAGAAACCGTTTTTAATTTGTTTTTTTGTTTTTTGGGGGGTGGGGGGGTTGCCTGGACACGGCCCCGGGGAACCGCGCTGTTAAAACCAGTTTGCACTGGGAATGAGAAGCCTCTGAAGCAAGTGGGTTTTTCTAGTGGTTCCAGTCCCTGTTGTTTAAATCTCATTCTCGTATTATCCGCGCATTGCAATCTGAAGAAACCTCGCCAGCGCACTCGAGCAAATGCGATCCCGTGTAGGAGCAGCAGCGACACCTTCTTATTAACGCAACACAAGCGGCTGCTTTCATCGGCTCCTGGGCCGGTGTGTTGCTGCAGCACCTGGCTGTGCGGTTTATCCCGACGTCACGCCCTAGAGACACGCCCCCCCCCCCCCCCCCCGAGCCTCCCCCCCCCCCAAAAGGAGTTGGTGGGGGGAAGGAACAGAGAAGTCTCTCGTAGATCCTGTAAAAAATTTCCGGTCGTCCACAGCGCTCTCTCCCTAGGGGAAGAGGGAGAGAGAGAGAGAGAGAGAGAGAGAGGAGAGAGGGAGAGAGAGAGAGAGAGATGAGAGAGAGAGGGGGGGGGGGGTGGCAGCCGCAGGTTTTCAAAAAGGTGAGTTTAAAAACATTACTGTCTTATTAAAGTCGAGGGCGGTGTAATAATAACCCGACTGCATCGAAACAAGAGTTTTATTAGATTGCAGGAAAAAAGGAAAGGAAGAAATAAAAGGTTTAGTTTCGGTTTCAGGTTCAAACGAGCGACACGAGCTCAGTTGTTACAGTTCATAGTTTTTTGTTTTGTTTGGTTTTTTTTTTTTTTACAATCTTATTTGATAAAATAAACGCTATTTTCTTTATAATACGTCTCGACGTTGCCTGCTTTATTGAGTGGGATAATCTGCAGTATAAAATCCATGACCACACCCGTCTGTGATTACAAAGTGAAAGTAAAATAAAACAACAATAAATAAAACGCGCGTTAGTGTCTCAGCAGCAGCCCTGGCTTTCATTTCTAAGAGGAGCAAACTGTTCTTTCTCTAACAGGGCGGGGGATCATGGCTGAAGAAACTGTTTCTCAAGAGCTGCGCAGCGCCTCTGAGCTGAGGATCGTGCTGCTTGGGGGAAACTGGCCTGGGAAGAGTGCAGCAGGAAACACCATCCTGGGCAGAGAGGAGGGAAGATCGGGATTCATCTTCTCTGCTGTAACAAAGGAGTGTGAGAAGAGAACAGGAGAAGTGTCTGGGAGACGGGTCACTGTGGTCGACACTCCAGACTTGTTACACGCAGACCGGGTTGAGATTGAGAGATGTGTTTCTCTGTCTGCCCCGGGACCCCACGCTTTCCTCCTGGTGATACCCGTGTATGCAAAAGAAATGATTGACTCTGTCTGTGAGTCTATAGTAAAAGAGTATTGCAAACCCTTTGATAAAGTGCAGGAGCTGTTTGGTGAGAGAGCTGTGAGGAACACGATGATCCTTTTCACCCACTGGGATTATCTGAGAGGCAGGAAGATTCAGCAGTACATTGAGGAAGCTGGTGAGGAGCTCCAGCAGCTTGTTGAGAAATGTGGGAACAGGTATCATGTTCTCAACAATATGAACAGGAACGATCGCAGTCAGGTCATACAGCTCCTGGACAAGATAGACAACATGGTGAAGGGAAGTGGAGGCTGCTACCTCCCAAATGAGATTTACCAGGAGGTACAAGATAGGATTAGACTAAAGGAACAGGAGCTGAATAAGAAACACAAAGAGGAGCTGAGCAGGAAAGAAGAGGAGATGAAACAGAAACATGAGGAGGAACAGAGGAGGAGAGAAGAGGAGCTGATGGAGAAGTTGAGGAAGCAAATGAAGGAAGAGGAGCTGGAGAAAGAGGCAGAGGAATCCAAGCTGCCTGTCCTGTCAGGAGAAGGGAACGCATCCCAATTCTTACCCCCCAGCATAAGTCATTTTAAGATTGTTCTAACATTTTCCATCGAGTGTGAGGTGGGAATGGACCTGTCTTCCTCTAGCTAATAATGGCTGTTATATATACAGTGTATGCTGTGTGAGGTGGGAGTGGACCTGTCTTCCTCTAGCTAATAATGGCTGTTATATATACAGTGTATGCTGTGCGAGGTGGGAATGGACCTGTCTTCTTTTTTGCAGTGTCTGAAAGCAAAGTGGAGAACGAATCAGAGGGATCCAAGCTGCCTGTCAAGAGAAGAGTGAGCAAGGAGATCAACCCCCCCGAGAGTGAGTGAGATTGAAATTGTTCTTCTAGGATAGAAATGAGTTTGTTCCATCAAGGTGAAATAATACAGAACTGAACCCTAATTGTAAGATTTCAGCCGACGCTTATTCTGGTGGTAAGTAAGCTTGTTTCTCACTTTGATTATGATATATATATATATTTTGTTGTTTTTCAGTTTCTGGAGGTGAAGGAGAGGCTCCCCTTGCAGATAACCAAGCGCCTCCCAGCCCCCCTGAGCTGAGGATGGTGCTGCTTGGGAAGACTGGGGCTGGGAAGAGTGCAGCAGGAAACACCATCCTGGGCAGAGAGGAGTTCAGATCTGAAGCCAGCTCCTCTGCAGTAACGAGGGAGTGTGAGAAGAGAAAAGGACAAGTGGCTGGGAGACCTGTTGCTGTGATCGACACTCCAGAGCTCTCTCAGGACAAACTCCAGATTAGGAGCTGTGTCTCTCTGTCTGCCCCAGGACCCCACGCTTTCCTCCTGGTGATACCGGTGGGCCGATTCACAGAGGAAGAGAGGAGAGCGGTGGAGACAGTCCAGGAGATATTCAGTGAGGAGGCTGTGAGGAGCTACACGATGCTCCTTTTCACACACGGTGACGAACTGAAAGGCAAGACCATTGAGGATTATATTCAGAGAGGCAGCAAGGAGCTCCAGCAGCTTGTTGAGAAATGTGGGAACAGGTATCATGTTCTCAACAATCAGGACAGGAGCGATCGCACTCAGGTCACACAGCTCCTGGACAAGATAGACAACATGGTGAAGGGAAGTGGAGGCTACTACACTGTGGAGATGTACCTAGAGGAGAAAATTAGACAAAAGGAACAGGAGCTGAATAAGAAACACAAAGAGGAGCTGAGCAGGAAAGAAGAGGAGATGAAACAGAAATATGAGGAGGAACAGAGGAGGAGAGAAGAGGAGCTGATGGAGAAGTTGAGAAAGCAGAAGAAAGTGTCTGGAGGAGCCCGGGGCACTATAGAGAAACGGGAAGGAGAGACTCCCTTTGCCGACAGCCAAGTGCCTTCAACAGAACAAACACATGAGAAGAATAAGGAGGAGCCGCCAGAGGAACCCAAGCTGCCTGTCAGGAGAAGACAAAGCATTGAAGACGACCCTCTCAACAGTAAGTTTGGCTTAAATCTTCTTTTCGAGTTTCAAATCTCAGTGGCTTCCCTCTTCTCATGTGGCTCTTAACTGTTCTTGAACCCAATGCTAGTAATGAACAGCTTGTGTAAAAAGAACAGCACTTTGTCACGTTATGTAGCGTAATATTTAGTTCTTTCCTGAGAACGTGTCAAACTCTGTGTTTTACACCTACTTTTCAGTTATTATCCAACTGCTTTTCTTTTTCAGTGTCTGGAGGTGAAGGAGAGGCTCCCCTTGCAGATAACCAAGCGCCTCCCAGCCCCTGGGAAGGGAAAGAAAGGGCCAGTGAAGTGAGACTAAGGAAGAAGAGAGAAGAGCAGATTGACAGGGTGGGATATGAAAAGAGCAAACTGCTAAAGGAGAGGCCAGGAGAGCTGGAGCTACAACTGGAGCTGAGGAGAGAGAGGGAGAAATCCAGAGTGCTGGAGCGGGAGCTGAAGAGAGCACAAGAGGGGGAGCAAGAGCTGAAGAAACAGAGGGAGAAAATGAGAGAGCTGGAGGAGGAGCAGGAGAGAGAGAGGGAGAAAAGGAGAGAGCTGGAGGAGGAGCAGGAGAGAGAGAGGGAGAAAAGGAGAGAGCTGGAGGAGGAGCTGAGGAGAGGCAGAGAGGGGACAGAAAAGGGGGAGCTGCGGAGAGAAAGAGGAGAGAGTAAAAGAAAACCAAAAATGACTTTTAAAGTTGAATTCGAAGATGAGTAGGATTAGGAGCAGCGTTCCCATATATACATCACTGAAAAAGCCACAGCCCAGAGTTTACTTCAATACAATACAATGCATTTACATAATGATGCATCAGCTCAGTCTGCTTCAATGATTCTCTTTCCTTTCCTTGGACTTGTGAAGGAAAAACAAACAATGTATAATATATTTCAATTATGATTTATTTTTTCAATTTTTAAAAGGAACTCAAATGTTTACAGCAAGCCTGTATTTCCTACCTTTAAAAACACACAGGAAAGGAAAAAAGCTTCATCCGCCAACATGGAGAACTTCAGGGGGAACGCAGGAATGGTTTATTGTTAATTCTTCATTTTAGCAAAGGCTTTTTATCCAAAGAGGCTTCCAGAGACTAGGGGGATGAACTCTGCATCACCAACAACTGCTGCTTCTGCAGAGTCTCTTCCAATAGGACCTCGTTTGTTTGGCGTCTCGTCCGAAGGACGGAGCACAATGAGGTTCAGTGACGACTCCTCAAGTACACCCCCACCGCACACGACACGACACGAACTCACACAGCTCAGTCAGATAAAATAGGTAGAGGGCGACCCCTTGTGGAAGAAGCACGAAGGACACGTTTTCCAGCAGTGCTTATGAGAAGAGACAAAATACAAGCAAAGAAACTAAGATCATTCTTAAAACATCTCGATTTAAAAATCACAAACTATGAGAATTTCACTCTCCTATCCCCTACACACCCAAAATACCACTGTCAACAAATTTGCTAAGAAAGACTCCAAACAAAAACACGCCCAGATATATCTGGTATGTAAAGAAAGGAAATTCCTTCAAGGGAATGTGACAGAAATGTGGAATAAACTATAAAATACCAGCAAGAGTTATATCCTTTTAAAATGTTTTTTAATTCGTAACTTTTTATAAAGTGACCACTGGACGGTGACTGACACTGTTTGACAACTGTCGGTTTCACACAATACATGTACAATAATATTACACTATGATTTTAAATTGCGGGTTTGTTTTTTGTGTTTTCCTTAAGAATTACATAAATGTTTTCAAAACCATAAGTAATTCATTTTAGAAATCTGTTCTCTACAGAGATACTGTCATTATTGTCACATTACGTGCTTAGATGCACGTAATCTACTACTGAAGGGGGCCTTCCCTAGTCTAAAGCGGATCAGATTCGCACAAAAAAGCATAAGTTTTGATGTTCAAAACTATGAACACTACTTCTGTATAAGACACTTTAAGTGAATTTGTCTTATAAAAAAAAGTATTGAAAGTCATCAACTTGGCAATGATTGTCCGTTACGAGAGGTAATGTTAACTCTCATCTACAACTGTGAAGTAACGACTGCTTGAGCTGAGAGCGGTTCTAAGTTTGACCAACTGTAGCGTCCGTTTGACAGTGCAGAGATGTACAGAGTCAATCAATCACCACCGATATTTGCATCAAAGGTTTATTGCAGTGGTCATCAAAATACAGAGCGCTCTGGAGAATAACAGTCACTTCATCAGTAACTAGTGTATTCTGCCGGGTTAAAGCACATACATGGGTTATATAGTTTCTACATAAAATCCCCTGCTCCTATCAGGATTTGGCACGCAGCAGACAATTCATCCATCCCTACCCCCTAAACTCATATACTCAACCAATAGAGGATAGCTGTGGGGCATGATTGCCCCCTCCGTTGCTGTTGTTATGTTCACTTCAACCTGGAATTTATGACCTAGCAAGCAAGCAGGCATTGCCCTTCTTCTACCATCCCCCCACTGCCCCTGGACATCTGACCCAACCTAATGGTGTATTGAAACATTCCACCCTTCCCCCCTCCTTTCACAAATTCCTTACTAAACATTGTAAAACCGCACCCAAATGATCGTTGGTTGATACTGCTATCCTGTTCGGTTCCTTCACCAACTAAGACGTATCTTTGCAGTAAACTAATGTGATCCATCTGCATCTCCATCCATTTGCGTTGTTTTCCATCTGATTGATGTAGATATCCTTCTGTCTGGTGTTGATTGCTGAAGTGTAATGCTGGCTCCAGGGATCAGCTCATTTTTGCCTCCCCAGCGCATCAGCACACACAACGGCTGCGATGCTGGCTCCGGGGGATCGGTAAGATAAAACCCATTGCGGTTCCCCACGCATACAGCATGTGAAAACTGTCCTGGACTGAGCTAAGTAGGGTACATCTCTGGGGGTCTTCAGTGGGCACCTTCCTAAGGTCCTCAGTCCTCTTTTCTTGACTCGACCCACCAATGCCACCTCAGTGAGGGCTCGTAATCTTGTGATTCTAGCATCCCCAATCATGCATGTTGTTTAAAACAAAATATATAATTAGGGAGCCTTTGGTTCAACTTTGATGAGAAATATCTTTTTCCTTGAAATTCAGGAATCTGTGGGGGACCAGTTACTCGTTTTTACAATTTTATTTCATTACTTCACTCGCATGCACGGGGTTTATTTTTTGCATTGATTGTATTTGTGAATCTGCGTTGCTTTGGCTGCGAGTTCAGAAAGCCGCTCTTCAGTCGCTTCATTCTCGATGCCTGTGCTGAGTGCGCGCATTGCAGCGGTCCCGCTCCGGGGCTGTATTTGAGGGTTCACCGCTCCGCATCAAACCCACAGTAATGCCACCTGTTCAAACCCCGATACACGCCTCCCTGACGCTGCAGACGGGAGCAACTCGGGGGGAGAGAAAATGAGGGCTCTGACTGCTGAAGAGGAGAGAACTGGTAGGAGAAGCCCCGGGGTTACTGCTGCTTGTACCCACACCTGTAAGTCCGCGCTTTTATTGAGGGCTTGTACCGTTTACACATCTGCAGCCATTGCCCGCCAAAAATGCGTCACCAGCACACAGCGGCGCGCACCGGGAGCAGCGCGAGCTGCCGATTCAAACTGGAGGAGTTCGAATCTCAACGGCTGAAGCGGCGCTGCCTGAATATTTCAGCGCGGAGTTAAAGATTAAAACAACGACAGCAAAGACACGAATAAATATAGTTTAAAACAATATACGCGGCTATAAATACAGGAGACGAGCCTCGCTTACACGCGGGGGGGGGCGGGGGGGGGGTCCCTGGGAAAAATGTTACACTGGAAATACTAAAAACAAAATGGTCCAGATTATGAACGGAATGCTGAATCGAGAAAAATAGTTATCAGGTAATATATTATTATTATTATTATTATTATTTATTATATATTATTATTATTATTATCGAGCTTACGGGAAGTACATCCTACCCGAAGTCGTTAATATATATGTTTCTAATTATATTTACAAGTTTAAACACGAATGAATAAAACACTTCGGGTTTGAATTTTGTATTTTGCTAAATTGCGTTGATTTCTTATTAAGTCGGCGGCCGCTGTTGTGTTTAAATATCTTTTTTTTTTTTTTTAAATATGAATGAAAACAATGTTATATTCGGGTGCGGGTTTTGTATTTTTTTGGTTAAAATGTGTGGAAAGTTGATTTCTTATTGTAGCGCGGCGGTCTTAAGTTTGAAAAACCGTTTTTAAACCGTTTTTTTTTTTTTTTGTTTTTTGGGGGGTGGGGGGGTTGCCTGGACACGGCCCCGGGGAACCGCGCTGTTAAAACCAGTTTGCACTGGGAATGAGAAGCCTCTGAAGCAAGTGGGTTTTTCTAGTGGTTCCAGTCCCTGTTGTTTAAATCTCATTCTCGTATTATCCGCGCATTGCAATCTGAAGAAACCTCGCCAGCGCACTCGAGCAAATGCGATCCCGTGTAGGAGCAGCAGCGACACCTTCTTATTAACGCAACACAAGCGGCTGCTTTCATCGGCTCCTGGGCCGGTGTGTTGCTGCAGCACCTGGCTGTGCGGTTTATCCCGACGTCACGCCCTAGAGACACCCCCCCCCCCCCAGTTCCCCCCCCCCCCCCCCCCCCCCCGTCCCCCCCCCCCCCCCCTCGCCTCGCCTGTCCTCTCCTTCCTCATTTTTAAAAGCCTCGCCACTGCGCCCTCTGTACCGACAGAGAGAGAGAGACGGAGAGAGAGAGAGAGAGAGAGGGAGAGGAGAGGGAGGCGGCGTGCAAAAGCCGCAGGTTTTTCAAAACATGGTGACTTTAAAAACATTGACTGTCCTTATTACATTCGAGGGAGATGTCTAATAACCCACTGCATCGAAACAAGAGTTTTATTTGATTTGCAAGAAAGAAGGCC
>NW_024474682.1:0-1000 GCF_017654505.1 Polyodon spathula
AAAGAAAAGAGTGAGGAAAGAAAGAAAGAAAAAGAAAAGGTTTAGTTTCGGTTTCAGGTTCAAACAAGCGACACGAGCTCAGTTGTTACAGTTTAGTTTTTGTTTGTTTTGTTTTTTTTTTTTTTTTTTTTTTTTTTTTACATTTGATAGATATAATCTTGGATTTTCTTTATAATACGTCTTGACGTTGCCTGCTTTATTGAGTGGGATATTCTGCAGTATAAAATACATGATCACACCCGTCTGTGATTACAAAGTGAAAGTAAAATAAAACAACAATAAATAAAACGCGCGTTAGTGTCTCAGCAGCAGCCCTGGCTTTCATTTCTAAGAGGAGCAAACTGTTCTTTCTCTAACAGGGCGGGGGATCATGGCTGAAGAAACTGTTTCTCAAGAGCTGCGCAGCGCCTCTGAGCTGAGGATCGTGCTGCTTGGGGGAAACTGGGCTGGGAAGCGTGCAGCAAGAAATACCATCCTGGGCAGAGGGGACTCTATATCTGGATTCAGCTTCTCTGCAAGAACGAGGGAGTGTGAGAAGAGAACAGGAGAAGTGTCTGGGAGACAGGTCACTGTGGTCAACACTCCAGACTTGTTACACACAGACCAGGTTGAGATTGAGAGATGTGTTTCTCTGTCTGCCCCGGGACCCCACGCTTTCCTCCTGGTGATACCCGTGTATACAAAAGAAATGACTGACTCTGTCCGTGAGTTTATAGTAGAAGAGTGTTGCGAATCCTTTGATAAAGTGCAGGAGCTGTTTGGTGAGAGAGCTGTGAGGAACACGATGATCCTTTTCACCCGCGGGGATTATCTGAGAGGCAGGACGATTGAGCAGTACATTGAGGAAGCTGGTGAGGAGTTCCAGCAGCTTGTTGAGAAATGTGATTACAGGTATCATGTTCTCAACAATATGAACAGGAACGATCGCACTCAGGTCACACAGCTCCTGGACAAGATAGACAACATGGTGAAGGGAAGTGGAGGCTGCTACCTCCCAAAT
>NW_024474683.1:0-6153 GCF_017654505.1 Polyodon spathula
GAGATTTACCAGGAGGTAGAAGAAAGGATTAGACTAAAGGAACAGGAGCTCAATGAGAAACACAAAGAGGAGCTGAGCAGGAAAGAAGAGGAGATGGAACAGAAATATGAGGAGGAACAGAGGAGGAGAGAAGAGAAGAAGAAACAGAAAAATGAGGAGGAACAGAGGAGGAGAGAAGAGGAGATGAAACAGAAATATGAGGAGGAACAGAGGAGGAGAGAAGAGGAGATGAAACAGAAATATGAGGAGGAACAGAGGAAGAGAGAAGAGGAGCTGATGGAGATGTTGAAGAAGCAAATGAAGGAAGAGGAGCTGGAGAAAGAGGCAGAGGAATCCAAGCTGCCTGTCAGGAGAAGGAACAGCACTGAAAGAGCTCGTCCCAGCTGTAAGTATTCCTTTTATTCCCCCCCGACTGTCAGTTCAGTAAAATCATCTTTCTGAGCCAAATATGAAGTTCAGTCTTTCTGTGGGACCTCTTGAGGCAAAATTATTATTCCAAGCTGCCTGTCAGGAGAGGGAACACCATCCAATTCTTACCCTCCAGGAGTAAGTTTGTTTAAGATTGTTCTGAAAATAATATTTACAAAACTTTCACAGGCTCTCACAAGGCCATAATGGAACTGAATGAGTCTCAGTTTAATAACATTTTGAAACCCTTAACTGGGTTGTAAAGTTACATGAATACATGCTGTGTGAGGTGGGAATGGACCTGTCTTCCTCTAGCTAATAATGCCTGTTATATATACAGTGTATGCTGAGTGAGGTGGGAATGGACCTGTCTTCCTCTAGCTAATAATGGCTGTTATATATACAGTGTATGCTGTGTGAGGTGGGAATGGACCTGTCTTCCTCTAGCTAATAATGGCTGTTATATATACAGTGTATGCTGTGTGAGGAGGGAATGGACCTGTCTTCCTCTAGCTAATAATGCCTGTTATAGATACAGTGTATGCTGTGTGAGGTGGGAGTGGACCTGTCTTCCTCTAGCTAATAATGCCTGTTATATATACAGTGTATGCTGAGTGAGG
Source organism: Polyodon spathula (assembly GCF_017654505.1). Lineage (NCBI taxonomy): Eukaryota > Metazoa > Chordata > Actinopteri > Acipenseriformes > Polyodontidae > Polyodon > Polyodon spathula. The sequence continues at coordinate 1,029 of NW_024474683.1, forward strand.
TGGGAATGGACCTGTCTTCCTCTAGATAATAATGGCTGTTATATATACAGTGTATGCTGTGTGAGGTGGGAATGGACCTGTCTTCCTCTAGCTAATAATGGCTGTTATATATACAGTGTATGCTGTGTGAGGTGGGAATGGACCTGTCTTCTTCTTTTGCAGTGTCTGAAAGCAAAGTGGAGAGCAAGGTGTTCAACCCCCCCAGCAGTGGTCGAGATTGAAATTTGTTTGAACAGGATAGAATTCTATCTTTTGTTCCATCAAGGTAGTCCACTTAATAACATGTTTACTGGGATCATCCTAATTGTAGGGTTTCAAGCCACCGCTATATGTGGTAAAGTAAGCAAAAAGTTTCACTTTTGGTTATATATATATATATATTTTGTTGTTTTTCAGTTTCTGGAGGTGAAGGAGAGGCTCCCCTTGCAGATAACCAAGCGCCTCCCAGCCCCCCTGAGCTGAGGATGGTGCTGCTTGGGAAGACTGGGGCTGGGAAGAGTGCAGCAGGAAACACCATCCTGGGCAGAGAGGGGTTTAGATCTGAAGCCAGCTCCTCTGCAGGAACGAGGGAGTGTGAGAAGAGAGAAGGAGAAGTGGCTGGGAGACGTGTTGCTGTTATTGACACTCCAGAGCTCACCTCTCAGAACAAACTCCCGATAGGCAGCTGCATGTCTCTGTCTGCCCCGGGACCCCACGCTTTCCTCCTGGTGATACCGGTGGGCCGATTCCCAGAGGAAGAGAGGAGAGCAGTGGAGACAGTCCAGGAGATATTCAGTGAGGAGGCTGTGAGGAGCTACACGATGCTGCTTTTCACACACAGTGACAAACTGAAAGGCAAGACCATTGAGGATTATATTCAGAGAGGCAGCAAGGAGCTCCAGCAGCTTGTTGAGAAATGTGGGAACAGGTATCATGTTCTCAACACTGAGGACAGGAGCGATCGCACTCAGGTCACACAGCTCCTGGACAAGATAGACAACATGGTGAAGGGAAACAACCCCAGCTACTACACCAGTGAGATGTACCAGCAAGCAGAAGAGAAGGCTGGAGAAGTGAGGCTAAGGAAGAAGAGAGAAGAGCAGATTGACAGGGTGGGATATGAAAAGAGCAAACTGCTAAAGGAGAGGCCAGAAGAGCTGGAGCTACAACTGGAGCTGAGGAGAGAGAAGGAGAAATCCAGAGTGCTGGAGCGGGAGCTGAAGAGAGCACAAGAAGGGGAGCAAGAGCTGAAGAAACAGAGGGAGAAAATGAGAGAGCTGGAGGAGGAGCAGAGGAGAGACAGAGAGAAAAAAGGGGGAGCTGCGGAGAGAAAGAGGGGAGAGCAAAAGAAAACCAAAAATGACTTTTAAAGTTGAATTCGAAGATGAGTAGGATTAGGAGCAGCGTTCCCATATATACATCACTGAAAAAGCCACAGCCCAGAGTTTACTTCAATACAATACAATGCATTTACATAATGATGCATCAGCTCAGTCTGCTTCAATGATTCTCTTTCCTTTCCTTGGACTTGTGAAGGAAAAACAAACAATGTATAATATATTTCAATTATGATTTATTTTTTCAATTTTTAAAAGGAACTCAAATGTTTACAGCAAGCCTGTATTTCCTACCTTTAAAAACACACAGGAAAGGAAAAAAGCTTCATCCGCCAACATGGAGAACTTCAGGGGGAACGCAGGAATGGTTTATTGTTAATTCTTCATTTTAGCAAAGGCTTTTTATCCAAAGAGGCTTCCAGAGACTAGGGGGGTGAAATCTGCATCATCAAGCACTGTGTCTGCTGAAGAGTCTCTTCCATAGGACCTCGTTTGTTGACGTGTGTCAAGGACGGAAATAGTACAAGGAGGTGAAGCGACTCGATCAGGGCACACACACACACCGCACACACACACAGCACACACAGCTAGTCCGTGATAAAATAGTAGAGGGCGATCCATTGTGGAAGAAGCACGAAGGACACGTTTTTCAGCAGTGCTTATGAGAAGAGACAAAATACAAGCAAAGAAACTAAGATCATTCTTAAAACATCTCGATTTAAAAATCACAAACTATGAGAATTTCACTCTCCTATCCCCTACACACCCAAAATACCACTGTCAACAAATTTGCTAAGAAAGACTCCAAACAAAAACACGCCCAGATATATCTGGTATGTAAAGAAAGGAAATTCCTTCAAGGGAATGTGACAGAAATGTGGAATAAACTATAAAATACCAGCAAGAGTTATATCCTTTTAAAATGTTTTTTAATTCGTAACGGTTATAAATCATGGTGATGCAATGACTGCAAGCACTGTGACAGCAACGGGTTTAACATACATGTTTTATACGTTTTAATATAGTTTTAACTGAGGGTTTGTTTTTGTTTTTCTTAAGTATTACTTTAGTTTTGGTATATGTAAGTCTTCATTTTAGACAGTGGGGTGTCTCTATGAAGAAGAACAGTGTAATCATTGAAAAATGTAAGGCAGTAGCTGATTAACATTACTGAAGGGGGGCCATCCCTAGTTACTAAGAGTTGTTTTTTTCGTATTTGATATAAGTTTTTGATGTTTTGTGTATGAACGTATATTCTGTAACTTCACTTTTAACAGAATTTTTTTTTTAAATTTCAGTAGTGACAGAGGCAGGCATGCAAGATTTCCATTACGAGAATGAGTAGCTGTTAACTCATGGTGATGTGGAACCGCCTCTCGCAGATAAGACCAACTGTAGGGTCGCAAAATGAAGTGTAGAGATGATCAGAGACAATCGATCACACCCAGGTCTCCCCTGGTGTACCCCTGAAACCTTGTCTCCTGAAACCAAGTTCCAAGGCATGCAAAGTGGTCCCGTGTTCCCTCCAGAGTACGTCAGCCCAGGCAGTGACTGTAATGCAGCCCCCTTAGTGCTTAGTGTAGAACTCAGCTACTTCAGAATTGCAGAGGTTTAAATAAGACAGGTGGACTGTATTGCTAGTCTCCTCCTGGTGGTGGTTCGGGAGCATTACAGGGCGCTGAGACACAAAGGGCAGGTTTTATAATACACTCTAGAGCTGGCAGGTGTCTCAATCAATTAATCAATCAGTCACTCAATCAATCAGGGTCCGGGAGGGACATTTACTCCACTCCGAGTTTAACAGGGAAGATGAACGATTGCAGGGTCTGGACAGACGGGGGTTTATTTCATTGGTTTGATTAAAACGATTCAGAGCAGGAGAGGCAGCACTTTGTCCTTCTCTGCTCTACAGTAAGGGTCCACGAATGGCAAACTGAAACGGGGGTGTATTTTCTATTGCAACACCGGGATGCTGTCCGTGTCAAAAAAAAAAAAAATAATAAGGCCTACGACACCGTGTCAAGGTTCGAATTTTTCATTTGATTTTATTTATTTACACAAAAGTTTATTTATTTTTTTTGTTTGTGAATGTTTCCTCGCTGTAACATTTCTAAAACTAAAATATTTATATACATTGGAAAAAAAAAAATGAATAAACAGTCAAGAAGAAATTTGAAAAAAAAAAAAAAAAAAAACACACGATGCCTTTGGCGAGCATTTGAAGAAACGTTGAACGTTTTAAAAAAAAAAAAAAAGGCATAACGAAAACATAAGTGTGCGTCGCTTTCAAAAAAAAAATTTTTCTCCATTTTAATGTCTACAGGAAGTTCAGAGGGAGGTTAAATCGACTTCCTGTCCTATTCCCTTTTCACTCCCCCCCACCACCTCCGCCCGCGCCTTCCAATTGGCTGCGCTGGCTTCCACCGACATGTCACAGCCTTGTCACGGGGACACCTGCTGGCTGGGGGTACGAACTGCACCTGACGCGGACTGAGGAGTGAAGTACCAGGTGAGTCACAGTCTGGAAGTATCAGTGTGTTCATTTACAGCAATAAAACATTAAACCATATAAGAGGTGCAGCGGCACTAAATCAATAAAAACTGTAGAGATCAAGCTACCTTTGGACTCCAGCGCCGTTGCCTTCAATAGGGAGCAGAAGAAGGGAGAGATGGCGGCAGCCGGTTCGGGCCCTGGTGAGTTATTCCTTCAGATCTTCATTTCTGTGAAGAATCGGTTCTCTTAATGTTGTGCTGGACAGCAGGACTCTTATAACAAGTACAGAGTCACTCAGTGAGAAACAGTGACAAGAAACAAGCTAGAAATCAATGTGAGAGACTGGGCAGGGCAGGTATTTAGAGACTGCGCAGCGAGCAATCCTTGTGCTTTTCAAAGCTTGCTTGGGCTAGAGTCTTGTTTTTAAATTGTATTGAAAATTAAGTTAAAAGTAATAAAACAAAAACTTTATAAACATACAAAAATATGAATGAGGCAATTAATGGAAGGCTGGGCGCACACCATTCCAGCCAGATATGAAATCAGCTTTTAATATACAACGGCATTGTTCTGTAGAAACCTGCCTAAGGCTGTATCTTTTTGGTTTTAATATTTTAATTAAATTAATAAAATACATTTTCAAAACTGAAAACGACACGTCATCCACGGAAGCCTGGCCACGCACTATTCCTGAGGTCAGCTTTTTAACATGGCAAATGTGATCAATTAATTTCAAATCTAATAAAACGAGCAGAGCTATTAAAGGAAACAGTGTGATTTCTAAACCTGGAGGGCAGGGAGGAGAGCGGGTATTTTGTGTTTTAGACGGGTTCTCATATTGTAGATATACAGTGCTGTTTTTTTAAATGTAAGACACCGCACCTGAAATTCACAGGACAGAGTCCGACAGGCAGTGATAGAAACTGACATTGAAGAGAGAAGGAGATTTGATATCTGCTCTTCAGTTGTAGCTGCGCTGCCAGAGACACGCGTGTAACACAGGCTACAGCAGACCAGCCTGTATAGAGTTAAGAGCGAACAGCGCCATCTAGTGCAACTAGACCTGAAGAGCAGCACCTGAAATGCAGTCTGTTTCTGAAACTACTCTGAAATAATAATAATAATAATAATAATAATAATAATTGCATAGAACTGTACAGAATTATTGCAAAATAATAATGATAATAATAATTGAGGAAGTGAGGTTTTTTTTTATTATTTTTTTAAATTATATTGGTCAACGATTTATAAATATACAGCATCTACAACCTCGTTGAGAGAAAATCAGATTTGATATTCTGGATTATTAATCTCA
>NW_024474684.1:0-1784 GCF_017654505.1 Polyodon spathula
TTTGGTAAGAAACGCTTGGCAATGAAATGAAATTGAAATCGAGTTTCCTATAAAAGAGCGGCGCTGCGAAGCGGCTTCATTTTCAAGGCTGCCCGACACGAAGCGGAATTGGATCACAAACAGCCAGCAGACACGACCCCGGGGGACCGCGCTGTTAAAACCAGTTTGCACTGGGAATGAGAAGCCTCTGAAGCAAGTGGGTTTTTCTAGTGGTTCCAGTCCCTGTTGTTTAAATCTCATTCTCGTATTATCCGCGCATTGCAATCTGAAGAAACCTCGCCAGCGCACTCGAGCAAATGCGATCCCGTGTAGGAGCAGCAGCGACACCTTCTTATTAACGCAACACAAGCGGCTGCTTTCATCGGCTCCTGGGCCGGTGTGTTGCTGCAGCACCTGGCTGTGCGGTTTATCCCGACGTCACGCCCTAGAGACACGCCCCCCGCCCCGCCCCGCCCCCCCCCGCCCCGCCCCCCCCCGCCCCGCCCCGCCCCGCCCCTCGCCTGTCTCTCGCTTCCTCATTTTTAAAAGCCTCGCCACTGCGCCCCTGTACAGAGAGAGAGAGAGAGAGGGGTGGCAGCCGCAGGTTTTCAAAAAGGTGAGTTTAAAAACATTACTGTCTTCTTAAAGTCGAGGGCGGTGTAATAATAACCCGAGTTTTTTTTTTTTTTTTTGCGTTTTTTTGTTTTTTTTTTTGTTTGCATGCGAACAAGAGAGTTATTTATTAGATTGCAGGAAAGAACGAAAGAAAGAGAAAGAAAGAAATGGTTTAGTTTCGGTTTCAGGTTCAAACGAGCTCAGTTGTTACAGATCATAGTTTCTTTTTTGTTAATTTACAATCTTATTTGATAAAATAAACGCTATTTTCTTTATAACATGACTCGACGTTGCCTGCTTTATTGAGTGGGATAATCTGCAGTATAAAATCCATGACCACACTCGTCTGTGATTACAAAGTGAAAGTAAAATAAAACAACAATAAATAAAACGCGCGTTAGTGTCTCAGCAGCAGCCCTGGCTTTCATTTCTAAGAGGAGCAAACTGTTCTTTCTCTAACAGGGCGGGGGATCATGGCTGAAGAAACTGTTTCTCAAGAGCTGCGCAGCGCCTCTGAGCTGAGGATCGTGCTGCTTGGGAGAGGAAGGGCTGGGAAGAGTGAAGCAGGAAACACTATACTGGGCAGAGCGGAGGGAAGATCGGGATTCAGCTCCTCTACAGTAACGGAGTGTGTGAAGAGAGCAGGAGAAGTGTCTGGGAGACGGGTCACTGTGGTCGACACTCCAGACTTGTTACACGCAGACCGGGTTGAGATTGAGAGATGCGTTTCTCTGTCTGCCCCGGGACCCCACGCTCTCCTCCTGGTGATACCCGTGTGTACAAAAGAAACGATTGACTCTTACTGTGAGTCTATAGTAGAAGAGTGTTGCATATCCTTTGATAAAGTGCAGGAGCTGTTTGGTGAGAAAGCTGTGAGGAACACAATGATCCTTTTCACCCACTGGGATTATCTGAGAGGCAGGAAGATTCAGCAGTACATTGAGGAAGCTGGTGAGGAGCTCCAGCAGCTTGTTGAGAAATGTGGGAACAGGTATCATGTTCTCAACAATCAGGACAGGCGTGATCGCACTCAGGTCACACAGCTCCTGGACAAGATAGACAACATGGTGAAGGGAAGTGGAGGCTGCTACATCCCAAATGAGATTTACCAGGAGGTAGAAGAAAGGATGAGACTAAAGGAACAGGAGCTGAATAAGAAACACAAAGAGGAGCTGAGCAGGAAAGAAGAG
>NW_024474685.1:0-11636 GCF_017654505.1 Polyodon spathula
TTAAGTATGAACAAAATTTGTTTTATTCTGTAAGGCTACCATAAATATGATTTCAGGAGGATTTTAATATTTATGAGAGATCTCAGTTATACGTTTATTTTAATTAAGCTGTACTGATAGGGCTGTGTTTAGAGAGAAATCGGGTCTGATTTAACACTGTGATATCTACATATGGAACTGAAGTGAATGTGTGTACTGTACTGACAAGAATACTATTGATATGGGGTCTACATTATTTTTTGTTTCATAACTACAGTGATAGTTATAATTAGGGGTCTACCTAAATCGCCATTTTGCAGATCGATTGGTGTAATGTAAAGCATTATTCAAATGCTGGGGGCACAGCAGAATGCAAAGATCAGTGCTAAACACAGGGCTCAAATCTGCAAGCTGCGCGCAGCCAAAATTGGTCTCAGTGATCAAATATTAATCTGCATTTGCCATTGACTGTGGGAGTGCGCAGGTCAGAGAGTAGCTAAAACCATAGAGTAGCTGCTACTACCGTTGATTGCAAACACGTTTAGATCGTTTTGTTTGTTTCATATAGCACATTTACAGCAATCATAGGATGTGTACAAAAACAGAGATTTACTTTCACATTCAGAAAAAAGACTCCATTCTAAAGTTCACCACAAGATAGCCCCTTATGACAATGAAAGTGGTAATTCCTGATAAAAATGATATTGCCTTATGGGGATGGGACAGTATACTTTGCATGGTAGGTTTGGTTAAAACATTTTCCATATAAATTTAATAAAAATAGCGTTTTTGTATCGTACTACACTTTTATAAATCTTAGTCAGATAACGAGTTGTGTTTCAACTGGTGTCCAATAATTCCAGACATGAGTTGTTTTTATTTTTTCAACCGGATAAATAAAATATGTATATGTTACGGGTCTCGGGCAGAGAGCCCATCAACAGAAGACAAAGTGTTTAATCTGTTAAAATAGGAAAAGTAAAGACAGGACTAAATCAATTGTTGCTTGCAGTCTCTCGGTTTTACTACTGAAAGTTTTAAAACATAAAACAACTCATCCCTTCATTGAAGAAGTGCAGAGAAGAACAATAATAACCATGACAATAAAATAATAGCAATAGAACATAACCAATAACAAGCCTTTTGATATAGTCTTCATATTGGTATTCAACCGCTATCTAAGCTGTAGTATATTCAAATAAAACATGACAATCACAACAAAGAAGCATTCCACAATGGATAGTCTGTGTCATTTATATAGTTATGCATTCTCCATATACATGTTATATAACTAGCATCACTATTTTAACACATTCAGACTACTTCCATGGCACTGTTGCACAATTATTAATCAGCAGTTCAACTACAAATATCATTCAAGCCTAAGCATCCTGATCACAGTGTTAATAATGGTACATACAACTCACAATAAGGTATAAGTTTTAGTAATTCAAAACATGCATTTACATCACGTTATACCATGCCTAAATTCTACCCTTTATTAATTAGCAAAATGAAACACAGAATAACAAACATCACAGCTTTAAAGTATCAACTGAGAACTCCTAACGTCGTTACCTCCCCGATACTTTAATAATAGTCTATGTGGAAGTGGGTATCATCACAGTGTTAACTCAATCCTAAGCTATTTTTGCCCAAACACGTGCAACTTTGTCGATCGACGGTCGGGCCCGCAGTGACTGATTGTGCTAGACCACTCCTAATAGCGGGCAAGAACCACTCGAGGTGAATCTTACACGGAATAAGATGTCCACGTGCACCATCTATAATTCTTTTATGTATACATATGCCCACTGACTAACACTATCTGTATTATTATCCCCACGTGGTGATCTCCACTATAATGGCCGATTCTAAATGTGCACTTTTATATATTAAAAATACATATTTAAACCACCAGAATAATGCACCAAACCCACAGAATAATAATCTACGGCATTCATCCTTTATTCATGATTTATGGCATTTCAATGCTATATTGACTCATACTAATCTGTTAAAATAGGAAAAGTAAAGAAAGGACTAAATCAATTGTTGCTTGCAGCCTCTCGGTTTTACTACTGAAAGAAAGCACGACATCACCACTAACAGATAGCGCTGTCCTGCATTTAGGCTGCTCCACCCAGTGGCTGTATCAAATAGTGCAGTTTACTAGGCTTTTCCTTTAGGGTCAAGGAGGACTTGACGTGTTCCTATTTTAAAGGTACAGGTAAGTAAAAAAAATTAAGTGTCCATACTTTTTCATGTATGAATTCTCACTTTTCGTGTGCGTCACACGCTCCCTGGCAAAAATAAATGGCTCCTGACATTACTGAATAATTTCGACTTATTTACAAATCTTATAGTGAAAAAAGAGAAACTGAAAATTGCTGATGCTTTTAGCTTACTTTAGTATACACTAATAGGAAATGGAACTGATACCAGTGTATTGTAGTAGCGTGTTTGGTATGGTACAGTTCCCCAAACAGGCAGAGGTGGAACAGTGTAGTAAGCTAGACCCATGGCATTAACCATGGTTTGTGGCTGAAATGATGGCTGTCCCAATCGATTGTAAGTGAAGACTTGTCTAGGTCTTCTTTCCATAGTGGATCTTCTTACTTGATCAGTTGGACAATTTCCTTGTGGACACAATGGCACTGGTCCGCTTTGACTGTCTTCTGGGGACATGGGTCTTCCCTCGTGATCATGGTCACTTCCTGCATTTAACAGTTCAAATTGAGCTGGGAAGTTCTCTCCATCAGACTGTCCTCCCTGTTCGGGTTCTGCCTCTTTCATCTCTGCATTGTACCTTTCTTGTAATGATGCTTTCCTCACCAGGTTTTCTCTGGACATGATGCTTCCATGTTCATTCATTTTCTGAGTCCTATTACCTTGCGGTGCTTGATCTCTTCGAAACCTCAGCCAGTACTGAGTGTTCGTGTCTCCCTCATCATCCGATGTGTCAGTACTCGGTGTCAGTTTTCTCGCTTGATTTCCTCTATCTCTTATTTTCCTTCTCCGTTGTTCAGTTAGTGGTTTCTGTGTTTGCTGTGATGGTAACTCTACAGGAAGATCATTCACTAGTAATAACAGGTTCCGATGTAAAATCCGGATCCGGAGTTCACCAGACTCTGGCTGGATTTTATACACTGGGCTGTCATTGATCTGTTCTTTTACTTTGTAAATAGTTTTCTCCCAATAGGATCTTAATTTTCCTGGGCCACCTCTCTCACTCAGATTTCGCACAAGCACTCTGTCTCCAGGCTTAAGAACTACTCCCCTCACCTGCCTGTCATAGTATTTCTTGCCCTTTGCATTTGAGTGTCTGTTATTTTCAGAAGCGATCTGATATGCCTCTGTCATTCTTTTAGCCCACTTTTCTGCATAACCTTGTGCCGAATCCTGTTCTTCTCTTGTCCCTAATCCGAACAGCAGATCAATTGGTAGACGGGGGTGTCGACCATACAACAAGTAAAATGGGGAATAACCAGTTGCCTCATGTCTGGTACAGTTATAGGCATGGACAACCTGTGGGAGATGGTCTTTCCACCGGTCCTTCTCTTTCTCCTCAAGCGTCCTCAACATCTGTAGCAGCGTTCGGTTGAATCTTTCAGCCGGATTGCCTTGTGGGTGATATGGTGTTGTTCTTGAATGTCCCACACCGGAGAGCTGACGCAAAGTTCGGAATAGTTCATTTTCAAACTCACGTCCCTGGTCGTGGTGTAGTTTAGATGGATATCCAAAGCGTGGAATAAGGTCACTGAAAATTCTCTCTGCTGCAGTTTTGCCTGACTTATTTTTAGTAGGATAAGCTTGTGCAAATCGCGTAAAGTGATCCACAACTACCAAGATGTATTCAAACCCTCCTTTACTAGGTCCTAAGTGGAGGTAATCAATCGAAACGAGCTCGAAAGGTGAAGTGGTGGTGATACTTCTCATCTGTGCTTTCACAGGGGTGGTAGGTTTTTTTTGTTTAATACAGGATCATCTTCTTGTCACATACTCTTCAATGTTATTCTTCATGTATGGCCAATAGAACCTGTCCCTGGCCAGATTTATGACCCTTTCTGTCCTGACATGACCCATGTCATTATAAAGGTGCTTCAACACCATCTGTTTGAACCTTTCTGGCAAGACTAGTAGTTTTCTCAGGTTGGTCTTTCGATATAAAAGTCAGTCTTCAATGTGGAGCTTGCCCCACTCATGCAAGAGTTTCTTAGTAGTGCTGCTCACCCCACGTCTTGCTTCACCCATCAGAGTCCTGCTCTTCTCTTTGAGCCGGAGTACTTCTCCAATAGCAATATCTTCTCTCTGGGCAGTTCTCAGTTCACCTGAATCGATGGCTGACAGTGATCCACTGATACAGGGTCCTTCAGGTTGACTTCGGGATGTCATATTAATAACTGCAACCCAGGTGACTTCCTTTCCTTGTGCCATGTGATGCCCTTGCCATGCTGCATGGATGACTTCAGGTTATAGCTCCTCTGTACATCCGGCCACATACCTGTTTATATCAAGAGGACACCGGGACAGTTTGTCCGCTTCCACATTGACTTTTCCAGGGCGATATTTTATGTCAAATCTAAAATCAGCTAACTCCCCTACCCAGCGGTGACCAACGGCGTTGAGCTTTGCTGTGCTTAGGATGTAGGTTAAGAGGTTATTATCAGTATAGATAGTGAAGTGGGGAGCATAAAACAAGTAGTCCCTGAATTTCTCACAGACCGCCCACTTCAAAGCTAGGAACTCAAGTTTTCCTGAGTGGAGGTGGTAGTTTTTTTCGGCTGATGTTAGCGTCCGAGACCCATAGGCGATGACCCTCAACTTCCCATTTTTCCGTTGGTATAGCACGGCTCCCAGACCGTCTTTTGATGCATCAGTGTGCAATACGAAAGGCAAGCTGAAGTTTGGATATGCCAAAATAGGAGAGTCGACCAACATATCTACCAGTCTTTCCACCACACTCTGATGTTCTTCGACCCATCCTACAAGGCCCTTGATGAGAGTTGGCTTCCTTCTTTCCTTGGAGAGAGTCTCTTACTGGAGTTTCAGGCTTGGTTGTTTTCCCTTGAAGTAGTTCATACAGTGGTTTTGCAATTTTGGAGAAGTCTTGAATATAGGTACGGTAGTAACTCAGAAACCCAAGGAGCTGGCGGACTTCACCTACTGTGCTGGGCCTCTTGTCTTTCAAACTAAGAACCGCTTCCAGGTCTTTAGGGTCTATCCGTACTCCCTCCGCTGAGACTAACCGTCCTACATATCGAATTTCTCGCTTGAACAGCTCACATTTTGTTGGCCTCAGCTTGACACCATGGCTCATCAGTGATTTCAGCACCCGACGAACTCCAGCCACGTGATCTTCAAAACTTTTAGCATAACACAGGACATCATCCAGGTAGGGTAAGCAACACTCATCCCGTAAAGTGCTGAGCATCTCCTCCATGCCCCTCTGAAATGCCGCTGGAGCATTAGTCAATCCGAAGGGGATCCTTATCCACTCATACAGCCCCCAAGGAGTGATGAATGCGGTCAGGTGTCGAGAGCCCTCCACCATGAATCCCTGGTGGTAGGCTTTGCACTGGTCTAAGATAGAAAACCAGATGTAACCGCCTAAGGTATCTGTAAGGTCCTGAATCCGAGGCAGTGGATGGTGATCTGGCACTGTCTTCTGATTTAGCTGCCTGTAATCAGTACATAGCCTCAACGTTCCATCCTTCTTACGTACGCAGACAACTGGAGATGAATAAGAAGATTTGGACTTGACTATCCACCCTCTTGCCAACAGACCCTGTATGTAATCCTTCACTTCTTTATAAAGGGGTTTTGGTATGGATGCATACGTTCGCTGTACAGGGATGTCATCCTTCAAGTTGATCTCCATCTGTAAGCTTGGTATACATCCAATGTCATCTTCATCACGTGCAAAGGCTGCAGATTCCTCATACAGCATTTGGCGGACCATTTCTTTCTGTTCTTCGTCGAGGTGACTTAGATCTACAGGAGGGTTCCATAGAGCCGTTGCTGAAACAGTGTCATCATCCCCAAAATGTGCTTTTGAGTCCATACTAATGGTATTTACATCAGCTTTGCAATCGTTAACCTGGGCACCGGTCTGAGGCAACATAGAGATAGGCTGGATACTCCCAATTACTGTTCGGCGAGGCAATGTTATATCGTGTCTAGTATAGTTGCCAATTGGCACCTCAATATAGGGGGCCTCTACATTGTGGATTTCAACAAGACCATCAACAATGTCTAATTGTTCTAGATGCACACCCTTGTCTTTAGGCTCAAACAACACGGCAGTCTTGTCGGTCTCTGGCTTAAACGGCACTCTGCATTTAACATAGACAACTTGGCCCTGTGGAATCACAGCATTCTGTCTCCTTATCTTTACCAAAGCGCACTCCTCCTGTACAGTGCACCTGTTCTGTACAACATTTACTATAACACTCGCTTCTTCTTTTGAATTCCCATAGCTCTGCTCAGGAGGTTGCTAGCATTGTCATGGCTTTCTGTGTTTCCCCTGCATGTCTTCTAATCACTTCCTCTATTACATTGAATCCTAACAGTGGTCTTTCTAGCACCATGCGACTCACTAGAAAAGGTACCCGAATTGACGGATTGGAGTGGCCATCTCCTGGCAGGTCCACTTGCACCTCGATCCAACCGTCAAACGGTATCGCTTCCCCGTTCACAGCAACTACATCAAGGCCTCTCTCAGCTCCCATCAGTTCCACCAACATTCTTACTTTATGGTTAGGCAGGTATCTCTCCCTCCAAGCATGATCCAGAATGCTAACTTGGGCCCCTGTATCAAGTAATACACTTACAGCATAGCCATTCATGTAGCATTTTAGCAGACATTTGCCACCCACAAGTTGAGCTATACGGTCGGGACACATCTGTGCTTCTACTGGGAAGACTTCAGCTACAGTATTACCACAGACTTGGTCGTGTGTCCAAGCATAAGCACGTTCACACTGGAAAGAGCAATAAAGCAAAACCTTACACCTGGGGCACACCTTCAGCCTTGGTTGGGACTGACAGAAAAAACACTGCTGGGACTTCTCAACTATTCCGGTCACTGTCTGTCCCGCCGCAGTGACCGGCTCCCGTTTCCCGATTTGCTTGGTGATTTGAGGCAACCAACCGCTCTGTGTCCCTCTTCTCACAGGCGAAACAGTGGTTACAATTAGTGGTGCCTTGTTTCACACAATTTGGACAAACTCCATGGCTCTCCTTCTTCAGGATTTGTAAAGTACTGGCATTACACTGACATGAGTGTCCCGATTGTTGTGAATTTTTCAAGGTGTCTATCATGCTTGACAAGGCTGCGACCTGAGCACTCAATTCTTCAATAGTTCTACAAGTCCTTTTGGATTCTACAGCTTCCTTCCCTGCCTTCTCAGCATTACTCTCTAATTGAGCACTATGTGCACATGCCATCTTGTTGCGAGGGACTTGGCCAAGCCTCCGCTGCCTTTCACTTTCCTCACTTGTAATCTTAATTACATGCCTCAATAGTGCTTCATCAGAAACGGCAAAATCAGACAGAAGAGGTTTTAAATCTCTTCGTATATCGTTATGTTTTGTACCCAGCCCCTGGTAGACAGTGTGCAAAAACACGCCCTGGACTGTGGTGTTATCATACCTAATGTCTGTGGCAGCTTGCCTGGAAGCGAAAATGATCTTTTGTTTCAACCCAATCATTCTGTACAGAAATTGTTGGGGAGTTTCATGGTCATACTGCTTAGCGCACATTAGCTCCTGGAAAAGCTCAGTGCTATTCTTTTCTCTTAAGTGTGATAGGAGAAAGCTTTTCAGTTCAGTAAGTGTCATGTCATCTTTGTTTATCAGCTTGTCTTTAAAGTTTCCTGGTTTGATAATACGAAAGACACTCCTAATGATCTCACTCTCACTGTAATGCTCTTTAATGCCCTCTCCTATTTGTTTACATAAGTTGCTGAAACTAATATCAGAGGTAGTGTCACCTATTTGACCCCCGTGTATCTTAAATTCCCTACGCTGCAGGAATGGGACCTCTTTTGCATACGCAGTATTTTCACTCCTAGTATGTTGGTAATGTTCATTGCTGGGACTACTATCCATACTAGTGCGCTCCCTTGTAGTAGGGCGAACTGTTGTGAGTGTTGCTGTAGTAGTTTTGTACTGCTCCAATTTTCTACCTAGTTGTTCGTAACTAGCCAACATTTGTTGGAGCTCAACACCATGAGATATTTCAGTGGCATCGCCAGCTAGATCAATTGATAAGGATGGCATTTGCTGGTTTTCGTTTAGCCCCTCAATCTCTTTAGTAGGTTGGATAATTTCTGTGCTTTTCTCACGGTTTACGATCAAATCATGTATCAAATCTTTTAGAAAAAGCAATTGTGCCACTCCTTGATCCTCTTGGTCTAGCAATGCTTTGCTACATACATGAACATACACATATTCCAAACAACTTTCCTCATTGTTTTTATCTAGCTCATACAGGTTTCTGTCTGGTACCTGACCAATGTTTTCTGCAAGCTGATAGAGTTCATTGGCAGTTAGTCTGTGTAAGTCCTTCTGGATTGTCCACACCAACTCTTTTCTTTCAGGATTAGCCATGTTGCGGTTCTTCAGCAGCTTGGGTCTAGTAGCAGCGCTGCATCTCTGGAGCCAGGGTCCCCTTTTCACCTCGACGTTCTGCCAGTCAGGTCCTGATTGGTCCCCCTTTCACCATCTGGATGCACACTGCTGCCACCCGTGTTGGTCTCGCTGTCTTGGTTTCTTCAAATCACTGAATCAGTTCCGCCAGGCGTTGGAGACTGATCCCGGACGAGCCCCCATGATTCTGTTACGGGTCTCGGGCAGAGAGCCCATCAACAGAAGATAAAGTGTTTAATCTGTTAAAATAGGAAAAGTAAAGACAGGACTAAATCAATTGTTGCTTGCAGTCTCTCGGTTTTATTACTGAAAATTTTAAAACATAAAACAATCCATCACTTCATTGAAGAAGTGCAGAGAAGAACAATAATAATCATGACAATAAAATAATAGCAATAGAGCATAACCAATAACAAGCCTTTTGAGATAGTCTTCATATTGGTATTCAACCGCTATCTCAGCGGTAGTATATTAAAATAAAACATGACAATCACAACAAAGAAGCATTCCACAATGGATAGTCTGTGTCATTTCTATAGTTATGCATTCTCCATATACATGTTATATAACTAGCATCACTATTTTAACACGTTCAGACTACTTCCATGGCACTGTTGCACTATTATTAATCATCAGTTCAACTACAAATATCATTCAAGTCTAAGCATCCTGAACTCAGTGTTAATAATGGTACATACAACTCACAATAAGGTATAAGTTTTAGTAATTCAAAACATGCATTTACATCACGTTATACCATGCCTAAATTCTACCTTTTATTAATTAGCAAAATGAAACACAGAATAACAAACATCACACAAATATCAGTTTACACTGATTATTGGCATCAGGATAGTATGGGCTTAAATTTATTATCAGAACACCTTCAACTGTAATATTTCACAAGCATTTTATATATCTTTTAAACCAGTTTGTTTCACTTTGAAAACATAATCACCATCTTGTCTTCACTGACTAACACTATCTGTATTATTATCCCCACGTGGTGATCTCCACTATAATGGCCGATTCTAAATGTGCACTTTTATATATTAAAAATACATATTTAAACCACCAGAATAATGCACCAAACCCACAGAATAATAATCTACGGCATTCATCCTTTATTCATGATTTATGGCGTTTCAATGCTATATTGACTCTTACTAACCTGTTAAAATAGGAAAAGTAAAGACAGGACTAAATCAATTGTTGCTTGCAGTCTCTCGGTTTTATTACTGAAAGAAAGCATGATATCACCACTAACTGATAGCGCTGTCCTGCATTTAGGCTGCTCCACCTAGTGGCTGTATCAAATAGTGCAGTTTACTAGGCTTTTCCTTTAGGTTCAAGGAGGACTTGATGTGTTCCTATTTTAAAGGTACAGGTAAGTAAAAAGAAGAAAGTGTCCATACTTTTTCATGTATGAATTCTCACTTTTCGTGTGCGTCACATATAGAAAAAAAAGTATTAATACTACAATGTGATATTGGATTAAAGCTACAGGTTATTTACAACATTGCACAAGTAAGTTTCAAAGGATTATTACACTGTGGAGTTTGTAAAAAAAAAAAAAAAAAAGATTTCTTCGCTTACCTAAGAAAATTGGAATACTGTTGTAACTTCTTTAAACAAAACTACTGCAGTCGCGAGTCTGTGCTAATTTTAATTGAGACATTGGTCGTGTTCTTATAGGGCAGATTTCCACAGTTCTGCACAGTGCTGCACAGAATCACGGAGATGCGCTGAAGACATCATTCAACTCCGCCCACAGAAATCTGTGCAGATTCTGCATAGCCCAGCGCAGGTTTGAAATGTTACCGCGGGGGGCTGGCTGCGGCTGTGAACCAAACGGACGATGCAAAGATCACGAGTGACCTGCTAATCGTAATGCAAATAACCACTAAAACTACTGCTGCCACCTTGTTAGCGGAGGCGAATGACATTTTATCATTATACAATGAAGCCGTGAACAGCCTTGTCAACATTATATTAAATAAATAAATCAATTATTTAAACAAACATAATGTACTAAATCTGTGATAAGTGATGTATCATTTTACAATAAAGTTAATGTTAATCAATTACATTAAACTGACTGTTGATAATCCAGACAAATGTAAATATAGCACGTTGAAAATGTGAGCTGCGCTGTACATAAAATATACGTGCAGCGTTGTGAAATGTGAGTGAGCTGCGACTTGTAAGGTTGTGGAGAAGGGCGTTTCTCAGTAAGCTTGGTTTGGAGAAGGCGTTTCTATTAAAGCTGTGTGTGACGTCAGAAAGACAGAAGCCAAGAGCAGCTGGTGTAGTCCCGGCAAACGGGCCTTAAATAGGACTAAATCAACATTTATAAAATACTAACCATTATCCTACAAAAAACACACACTATAAAATGAGGCTTTCCAATTAACAAAATGTTCATATTATATCTTGTTCTGCTGTAAACGCCTGAAAGCCTTAAAGTTGCCTGCAACGTCTAGTTATTATTATTAGGCTTCCAAGCCAAAGGCTGGGGAAGCCCATTGTTTTTGTTGTTGTTATTATTTATTTATTTATTTATCTTCCAAAAGTTGCTCAAAAACTCATGAAATTCACTACGCTGATAGATGCCTATGGGCAATAGTCTGTGATATTTGGCAAATTTGCATAAGTCACATGGTTTGGCAGCCATGTTGGACTTTGCAGAAAGGCAGCCATATTGGATTTTGCAGAATTTCTTAAAACGTCTATATATTGGAAACCGATTACTGCAGAGTTCTGAAAATTGCTATACATGTTGAGGGATAGTCCATGGTTAACCGTCATTAATATGAAGCTGATTTGTACTGTGGTTTGGCAACCATGTTGATTAATACCATAAAAATATAAAATCATCAAAATTCAAACATCATCTTCTCTGAAACTGCTTATCCGATTGCAACACAAATTGAAATAAAACATCTCAGTATGGTCATCTCTTACACTTGTTCAAGGGAAATTGTTACTGTGAAAATCATGGCGGC
>NW_024474686.1:0-6161 GCF_017654505.1 Polyodon spathula
CACGCTGGATGACATCATCTGCATACGCAACTGATTATAAACCTGCCTATTACTTTTAAATGGCTGAATCAAAACTTACAAAATTTGGCATGGATGTAGAGGACTATGGGACGTTGTGCCATGGTCAATATTATTTCTTGAAGTAACCATTTTTCACTGGTGTATACTAAGAACAGTTTCACAAACTCATGTAACTTAAAACACAATAATTACAGTGGAAAGTCTGATATTATTTTACACACACAGTACAGTATACAAAGACACACTGTAAACGCAGAAAACATTTTTGAAGTCCTGTTGCAGCTGTACAGCATCCATACGAAGAAAAAAAACTGCAACATGCCTTTTAAACCAGAACACAATCGAAACAATAAAATGTACAGTACTTGAGCTTTACAAGTCACACAAGTGCAGTTTGTTTAAAAATCGGAATTAAGTTATGTTTACGACTGAACTGTGTTAACACAATCACAGATGCTGAATGTTTTGCATGCAAATAAGCCACGCATATAGCCTGTTTAAAAGAGACTTGAAAGTGCTGGCACAACTTTCTGACTGTATCTTTAATTGAACTACACTGAACAAAAATATAAACGCAACATGTAAAGTGTTGGTCCCATGTTTCATGAGCTGAAATAAAAGATCCCAGATCTCTCTCAAATTTTGTGCACAAATTTGTTTACATCCCTGTTAGTGAGCATTTCTCCTTTGCCAAGATAATCCATCCATCTAACAGGTGTGGCATATCAAGAAGCTGATTAAACAGCGTGATCATTACACAGGTGCACCTTTTGCTGTGGACAATAAAAGGCCACTCTAAATTGTGCAGTTTTGTCACACAACACAATGCCACAGATGTCTCAAGTTTTGAGGGAGCGTGCAATTGGCATGCTGACTGCAGGAATGCCCACCAGAGCTGTTGCCAGAGAATTGAATGTTCATTTCTCTACCATAAGCCGCCTCCAACATCATTTTAGAGAATTTGGCAGTAGGTCCAACCAGCCTCACAACCGCAGACCATGTGTAACCATGCCAGCCCAGGATCTCCACATCTGGCTTCTTCATCTGTGGGATCGTCTGAGACCAGCCACTCGGACAGCTGATGAAACTGTGGGTTTGACAACCAAAGAATTTCTGCACAAACTGCCAGAAACCGTCTCAGGGAAGCTCATCTGCGCACTTGTCGTTTTCACCAGGTTCATGAACTGACTTCAGTGGGCAAATGCTTACCTTCGATGGCCACTGGCACGCTGAGAACTGTGCTCTTCACGGATGAATCCTGGTTTGAACTGTACTGGCAGATGGCAGACAGCGTGTATGGCATTGTGTGGGCGAGCGGTTTGCTGATGTCAGCGTTGTGAACAGAGTGCCCCGTGGTGGCGGTGGGGTTATGGTATGGGCAGGCATAAGCTACGGCCAATGACCACAATTGCATTTTATCGATGGTAATTTGAATGCACAGAGATACAGTGACGAGATCCTGAGGCCCATTGTCATGCCATTCATCCGCCGCCATCACCTCATGTTTCAGCATGATAATGCACGGCCCCATGTCCAAAGGATCTGTACACAATTCCTGGAAGCTGAAAATGTCCCTGTTCTTCCATGGCCTGCACACTCACCAGACATGTCACCCATTGAGCATGTTTGGGAATGCTCTGGATCGACGTGTACGACAGCGTGTTCCAGTTCCCGCCAATATCCAGCAACTTCGCACAGCCATTGAAGAGGAGTGGGACAACATTCCACAGGCCACAATCAACAGCCTGATCAACTCTATGCGAAGGAGATGTGGTCGTGCTGCAGGAGGCAAATGGTGGTCACACCAGATACTGACTGGTTTTCTGATCCACGCCCCTACCTTTTTTTTAAGGTTTCTGTGACCAACAGATGCATATCTATCGTAGCAGATCTTTTTCTTTAGCAACTGCAAGCTGCTTCCGTGGCATTTCACAGAAATGTCACCGACTTACTTTTATTTTAGGGGGGCTTGCAATTTAAATAAGTTGTTATGATTGGTCTCATTTTAATCTTCCAAGTTGTTGCTATCTGCGAATATTGAGTTAAGCTTCTGTGATTGGCTCGCAAACCAACGAGCTCAAAGGATTGGGGGACGCGACATTGAACTCTTAACAAGAGCTGCCCAAACGTTTGAAATATT
Source organism: Polyodon spathula (assembly GCF_017654505.1). Taxonomy (NCBI): domain Eukaryota; kingdom Metazoa; phylum Chordata; class Actinopteri; order Acipenseriformes; family Polyodontidae; genus Polyodon; species Polyodon spathula. Next base: position 2,162 of record NW_024474686.1, read on the forward strand.
TGCAGAAAACGACTCAATCTTGCCTGTTCTACTGAGTCTCTGGGTTTCTGTCTTACAAGGTTTAAAGTGTAAACTTCCTTACACACTCCTACATTTTCTTCTTATATTTAAAACTGCTTCAGTTTAAAAATGGTTCACTTGATTAACTCCAAACTTGAAAACCATCATGTCTGTGTCGATTTGTGCATTAAACAAGATTGTCGCCTGATGCATTTTTGAAAAAAAAAAAAAAAAAAAATTCAAAATTATTATTATTATTATTATTATTATTATTATTATTCCGCAAAAGTTTGTTGCAGAGTTATGAAAACGCATGCGTGGGTAGATGCCTATGTGTAGACAACCAGACTGCCGTCCCCAAGTGGAAAAAGTTCATGTGAAAATATTGGACAATTTTCAAAACTCTTGTTGACAAAAATGAATGGCCTATAAAAACAAAACTTTAAAGCAAAATCAATTGCATAGTTGGTTTGCCCACTGTGTTCGGATTTGTGCAAAATATTAAAAGATTTTCTTGTCTGAAACCGCAATGTTGATCGGCACCAAAATTGTCCCGTTTGCTCATGACAAGGTCCTTTCTAAGTTTTGTAAAATCCCTGCTTTTTCATTTAAAAATATGGATGCAGCGAGCAAAATAACAATTTCACGGGTTCACGTTGGATTTGCACAAAATATTCAAGATCTTCTTGTTTTGAAACTGCAAGGTTGATTGTCACCAAAATTGTTACGTTTGCTCATGATAGATCCTTTCTAAGTTTGGTAAAATTCATGCTTTTTCATTAAAAAACATGGATGAAGCGAGCAAAATAACAATTTCACGAATGCTATATTTACATATATTAAAGTATAAATCCGTATTGCAATACACCAGAGATATGAAACGAGTACGATAGTAGAGGATAATGTGAAGTACTATCAATTTCAAAATGGCGTTTTTTGGTCACATGGTTTGATGGCTATATTGATAATTGAAAAATTACTTTTATAACCCATAACAAGAACACTGTTGCATGTACAGTACCGGTCAAAAGTTTGAGTACACTTGCCGGAAACTAGGTTTTTTTCATAATTGAAATGTTTTACGTCGTATACATTTCTGTAAATACTTGAAAATGAAAATACATGTTACAATATACAAAACAAAACATAAGGAGTATCAAAGCAATGTTCAAGAAAACTGAAAATTGTCTCTAAATCTTGGATTCCTCAAAATAGCCACCCTTTGTCTTAATAACAGCCTCACAAACACGAGGCATTCAGTTAACAAGTTTCAGCAGGAAATCACCCGACATGTCTTCCCAGCTCTTCTGCAGCAATTCCCAGAGATGTAGGGCACTTGTGGGTAGCTTTGCTTTGACTCTTCTGTCCAGTTCGTCCCATACAAGTTCTATGGGATTGAGGTACTGGGCAGGCCAGGTCATTAGATTGAGTTGTCCTTCACTTTCCTTCTTCGCCAGATAGTTCTTGCACAACTTTGAGGTGTGTTTCGGGTCATTATCTTGCTGAAGAATTAAGCCAGCTTCAAGCAATCTCCTCTGAACAGTTGATGTTGAAACATCTGTACTTCTAGTAGCATTTAGCTGAGCTTGTATTTCAGGGGCAGTTAGTTGCTAGTTTTGCAGACTTGTGACTCAAATGAACTTGTTCTCTGATTCTGAGGTCACCCTTGGCCTGCCTGACCTTGTTCGGTCCTCATGAGTGCCAGTTTCTTCAAATTGTTTGATGGTCTTGGCCACAGCAGTTACAGACACTTGCAAAGTTCTTGCATTTTGTCTTAAAGATTGACCTTCATTTCTTAAAGTAATTACAGACTGTCTTTTTTCTTTGCTTAACTGAGCGTATTTTTGCCATTTTCTGCTCCCTTACATTCAGGAATGACAAACTTGTGCCTATGCTACCTATATTTATAGTAATCATGGACCCTCACCTGTTAACAATAATTGGTGACAAAAGGTTAATTAGGTAACATGCTAGTTAACTCAAAGAACATCTAACAAAGACACATTTATACTTAGGCCAGTGTTCTAACACCGTGTTATACACATTTCAGACTTTTAACTGACTTGGGCTTCAGACTGAAATCCCCTTGCTTTGGGTGACCATTTCATTGAAATTGACAAGATTTACATTTTCATTTAAAAATTAAATTTTTGAATGCAGTTCACTTATGATTATCAGCTTATATAAGTACACATATCATATAATGAAATATAAAGTGTTTATAGACAAGTTTATACAGTTAAAAGCATAGATAATCATGAAAAACCTGGTTTCAAGCAGGTGTACTCAAACTTTTGACTGGTACTGTATGCTCTTCAATGTTGGCACAATTGTGCAGCCCATAATAAAGTAATAACCACTAAAATCGAAAGCAGATTGGTCACATAATTTGGCGGCCATATTGGAATTAATGTTTAAATTTTATCTCCTAGGGCGTGCCGATGGGGTCATAGTTATAATGGAACACAGATAGGAACAGGCCGATAAAGCGTGGCCCGAATCCAAACGCTCGCAGGGTTCCGAAAAGGTACTCGTGATGCACCCGGTCAAATGCCTTCTCTTGATCCAGAGAGAGGAAGGCGACCGACCGATCCGTCCTCCTGCAGTAGTGCAGGAGGTCCCGAACCAGGAAGATGTTGTCAAAGATCATCCGGTTCGGGACCGTGTAGGACTGGTCGGGGTGGATCACGTCTGCCAGCACGGACTTGAGCCTCAGGGAGGCGGCCTTGGCCACGATTTTGTAGTCCGTGCATAGCAGCGAGACCGGGCGCAGTTCTTGAGGCTGGGCAGATCCCCTTTCTTGGGCAGGAGTGTGATAACAGCCCGCCTCATCGAAAGGGGCATCGATCTATGTAATAGACGGCCCGGCACGAGCTTGTCGGTCGATCTATGTTTAATAGACGGGCCATGGTAGGCAGCACGAAGCTTGGGACCACATCATAGAAGTACATGTGTCGGTCATTTGCGGAGTTGCGGAGTCAAGTGGGTTTCCTGCAGGAAGCACAACGAGTAACCTCCCTTTTTCAAGTAGGAGATTACTTGGGCCCTGCGGAAATGGTCCTTACACCCGTTGATGTTAACGGTACCGATGGAATACATGATCCTCTGTCGGGAATAGTTGGCGACACTCAAGGGAGATCCTGAGATCTCCCGAAGTTCACCAACTGGTCATGAAGCTTTCGGGCACGAGTATGCATGCACGTGCCCAAAGATTTGTTGGTGTGGCTGGCCCGGAGGAAGGATCGTACAGAGTTTAAAATCCTCTGGAAATCCCCCCATTTGTCCAGGGCCAGCTGTACCTTCTCCCTGCGGTGTATGGCGGTCTCCATGAAGTCCAGGAGCTCCGCTGGGATGTCCGCAGAAGGGGCGGACAGACCCTCAGAGCTCACGCTGCACGTGGCCTCCGAGTCCTCCTCACTCTCCTCCGATTCTCCACCGCCCAACTCGCGATGGAGAAGCACAACCCACCCTACCCACAGGGGACGCGACGGGAGACATCGGCGGAGGAACCCTCGCAGGCGCCTTCTGCACCCTAGATTTAGGGGGCGCAGATGGGCGCTCGGCATGTGCCATCGAGCGCGATGTCTTGGGTCCCTCTTTTGAGGGCCGAGGCACGGTCTCAGGCCCATTCCTGACCCTCGGAGGGAGGGGAGCTACCCTCTCGGGTTCTTCCTCTCCCTCGGCTGCGGTCACCGGGACCGCCTCAGGCATTGTTTCCCCCCGTCAGCTGCGCAAGGGCCAGGGCCAGGGCCCTCGCCGCCGACAGAAAGGGAAGCCTGAGGCAGCAGCTGTTTCAGGGGCTCCTCCTGCACCCCCTCGGTGACCACGACAGAGACCGGCCCCTCAGTGGTGGGTCGGAGATTGGTTTTGCAGGAACCCAGGGTGGATCTTGGTTCCTTGGGTCCCAGGGGCCTCTGAATCTTTTCCGATTTTTCAACTAAAAGGTGCACCACTACCTTAGACAAACAAAAATACCAAAAGTTTGCAAAAAATAAAAGTT
>NW_024474687.1:0-1586 GCF_017654505.1 Polyodon spathula
TTAAAAACTGTTTTTAAATGTTTTGAATGAGAACACTCAGGAGCTCCACAAAGATGTGACCTCTCAGGAAAACCCATTGTCATTTTTTTCGGTAGAAACGTGTTACAGATTTGAAATACAAGACACAGTCGGACATCTCCAACAGTAAACACTGCCAAGCAAGTTCGATTGAGATTTTCAGTTAGGGGAAACACTTTAGTGTTTGCATGGCATATAACCTCTAAATGTCTTATTCTGTTTTTGTGGAAAATCCATTGTCATTTATTTCGCTAGAAACGTGTTACAAATTTGAAATACAAGACACAGTGGGACATCTTCAAAAGTAAACATTGCAAGCAAGTTCGTTTGAGATTTTCAATTAGGGGAAACACTGTAGTTCTATTTAAAAGCCCATCGTTGGACTGTCCAATGTAGAGGACTACTCCAGCTGTCAAATGACGGCTGGAGAAAAGAATTCTCATTAGCATCCTCAACTTGAGGATGCTAAAAGGAATGGGCTTTTAACTAATAAAAAGAAAACCGGTCAAAAAAGGACAGCAAATTAACTATTTAGAACAAAAGGGGAGGTGATACACAGCACGCCCCCTAGAGTCCACTGGTCGACAAAGGCGGCCGTGTCACCAGCAGACTCCGCATGGGCATGCTCTAAATGAATCCGGGAACGGATGAGAGCCGTGAACATGGCCCAACAGTCAAAGAGACCTTCCCCGCTCATCTTACGCTTCCTAGTCTTGTAAATGGCCAGTTTAGCAAGAGCCAGGAGCAGATTCACGAGGAGGTCTCTCTTTTTGCTGGAGCCACGAACAGGGTGCCCGAAAATGAGGAGGATGGGGAAAAGTGCAGCCAGAACTGCAGCAGGAGGTTCTTCAGCAGCAGGAAGAAGGCTGCAGCCTGGCGCATAAAAAATAAATATGAGCCACCGACTCACTGCTGAAAGGGCATGCGGCGTCCGAGTCGATAAAGTCACGTAGGATCTCTCCTGATGCGAGCACTCCATGAGACCAGCAGGAAGTACAGGGCCTCCCACTGGGGACTGACGCCCTCCGGCGGTAGGAGGGTCTCCCGCCAAGCGGTGTCTCGGCGGGAAAGATTCAAGCCACGCCGTGCCATGGCGCCTCCATCGAAACGCGCCCCGCTCGCCACGGAGTCGTCTCGTCAGTCAGGATCCTAACATCCTGGCGATGCTAGTTTGACTGCACGATGTTACGAAAGAGAGGGTCTACCCACCTGCCGTACCTGACCTGCCTCACCCCCAGGGGCCTAACACTGGGGGACTGTCTTTCTGAAGTCCCTGTATGGCACCCATCGGGTCGCCTGAGGATTCGCCCTGACCCGAAGCCAATTCCCGACACGTGGAGAGCGGCCCCCATGGCTCGGGGATCCCTTCACTTGAGTCGTAGCCGTTGCCCTTCTCCGTGCTGACCTGTTATCCAGCCGGGCGGGGCGAGGGGTTTCGCTGGGCACGTGCAGGCCTACTTCACCTTGTGCGGGACCGTCTCTTAGTAGGCCCTCAGCGTCCGTTTCACACACGCACACCTTCTTGCCATTGACGTCTTGCGGGCACACATAGGTCGCCCGCGGTCGAG
>NW_024474688.1:0-13000 GCF_017654505.1 Polyodon spathula
GGAGAGCTGAGCCGAGAGAATCCTTGCCGGAACCACGGCGCTAGTAGTCTTGTTCCTCTTCGGATCCCATCTAGTCCATCTACCCTGAGCGAGGTTTCAAGGGGGGGGTTATTGAGGGATGCTGCTATGGACTGAAAACTCCCGACCCAAACGTTGCCTCTGACGTTTAAAACTGATCGAGAGGGTCCGCCAGGCGGCGCTGCATTTGCGCGGTCCCCTGGCATCAGCTCGGGGAGCAGGATACCGTCAAATCGCCGCTGACTTGGCCCTTGGCCTAGGTGCGGCTGCGCGGCTCGTTAAGAGCCGCATACAAATCCACGCCGAGCATTCGCGATCCAGCAGATCCCAGACTCTGGTCACCTTGGCCTAGATCAGCGCGCGCCACACTGAGGGGTCTCCACCGCCTGCGCACCTAGGTGGAGGTTGTACAGCAGGGGCTCCAGCAGGAGTCCTTATCCCTCGGTTGGCACGACGTCTCAGCCGATGTTGAACATGCTCCAGGTCCTGGTAGAACCCTTGCCCTCCCTCGGCGAGAGGGAGGCTCAGAACCGCTGCAGACCCAATGCTTTCCGGCCCAGAAGAAGTCCGTCAGCTTCCTCTGGACCCTGGCCAGGAACTCAGGGAACGGGCTCAGGATGGTGTGTCGATACCACAGCATCGACGCCACCAGTTGGTTGTTGACCAGAGCCCTGCCCCAGAAGAAAAGCAGTTTCAGCAGACCCGCCCACGACCTCAGTCGCGCAGCCACCTTGCCCTCCAACTCCATCCAGTTGGCGGCTACCCAGGCCTCCGTGGGGCTCAGGTGGACTCCGAGGTATTTGAAGCTGTCCGCACACCATTGGAACTGCTGGAGCACGGCAGGGAGCGAGTCCACCCGCCAGTGACCTACCAATAACCCGGAGCATTTGGGCCAGTTGATCTTGGCAGAGGACGTGGCAGAGTAGACGCTCTGGCAGCTCCGCATCCTCTCCAGATCATCCGGATGCGAAGCCATCGGAGCACGTCGTCGGCGTAAGCCGACAGGACCACCCTTGTGTCCGGCGCGCCGAGCGCCAACCCCGAGAGCCTCCCGCGAAGGATGCAGAGGAAGGGCTTGATGCACAGCGCGTACAGTTGTCTGGACAGAGGGCAGCCCTGACTTACTCCTCTCTTGAAAACGAGTGGCGCGATCAGGGACCAGTTGAGTTACAGATTTCGAATACAAGATATAGGGTGACATCTCAAAAAGTAAACAATGCAGCCCATATTATTTTCGGTTTCCCCAGTTACGGGAGCACTGTAGCGTTTGTACGCCATATAGGTTGTCTTTTATTTAGAAACGTGCCACATATTTGGAATACAAGTCACATTATGTCAGTTCCCAAAATTAAGATTTCAGCCCATATTCTTTTGGAAATTCCCAGGTCGGGCAGTACTGTAGTGTTATAGAGCATATCGGATTTCAAATGCATCGTTAGTGTTGATAGAAAACCCATTCTCTTTTATTTCGGAAGAAACATGTTACAGATTACGAATACAAGATCTAGGGTGTCATCTAAAAAATGTCCACATTTGTAACCCATATTATTTTGGTTATTCACAGGTACGGGAGCACTGTAGCGATTTTATATCATATAGGCTTTCAATAGCTTCTTTATTTTTGGAAGAAAATCCATTGTCTTTTATTTTGGTAGACATGTGCCACATATTTGGAATACTAGTCACATTATGTCTTAACCCAAAATTAAGATTTCTGCCCAAATTCTTTTGGAAAATCCCAGGTAGGGCAGTACCGTAGTGTTTATAGAGCATATCGGATTTCAAATGAATCTTTAGTTTTGATAGAAAACCCATTCTCTTTGATTTCGGTAGAAACATCTCAAAAAGTAAACAATGCAGCCCATATTATTTTGGGTATTCCCAGTTACGGGAGCACTGTAGCGTTTGTACGCCATATAGGCTTTCAATAGCTTCTTTAGTATTGGAAGAAAACCCATTGTCTTTTATTTTGGTAGAAACGTGCCACATATTTAGAATACAGGTAGGGCTGTACCGTTGTGTTTAGAGAGCATATCGGATTTCAAATGCATCTTTAGTTTTGGTAGAAAACCCTTTCTCTTTTATTTCGGTAGAAATATCATGCAAATTTCGATTACAAGTTATGGGGTGACATCTCAAAAAGTAAACAATGCATCCCATATTATTTTGAGTATTCCCAGTTACGGGAGTACTGTAGCGTTTCTACGACATATAGGCTTTCAATAGCTTCTTTAGTTTTTGGAAGAACAATCCATTGTCTTTTATTTCGGTAGAAACCATTGTGTAGAAAATTCGGGGTAGAAAACCAATCTAGTTGGTTTATTAATTCCCATTAAGGTTATCGGTTATAAGAATTGGAACCTTTAAGTTTTTGGATTCCCAGGAAAAATTTATTACAAACGGATCTTTAGAGCCATATCAAATTTAAAAAAAACTTATCTCACCCGAAAGTAAAAACACAATCTCTTGTCTTCGAGCCATAAAAGCAGTTTACATCTCAAAAATTAAACATTGCAGCCAATATTATTTTGGGTATTCCCAGGTATGGGAGCACTGTAGCGTTTTTCGCCATATAGGCTTTCAATAGCTTCTTTAGTATAGGAAGAACACCCATTGTCTTTTATTTCGGTAGAAACGTTTTACAGATTTGAAATAGAAGATACAGGGCAACATTTCCAAAATTAAACTTTGCCAAGCAAGATCGATTGAAATTTTCTTTTAGTGGACAGACTGCAGTGTTTGTAGGGCATATAGGCTTTCAATAGCTTCTTTAGTTTTTAGAGAACAATCCAATATTTTTTATTTCGGTAGAAACATTTTATAGATTTAGATTATAAGATAAGAGGTGACATCTCAAAACGGAAACATTGCAGCCAATATTATTTTGGGTATTCCCAGGTATGGGAGCACTGTAGCGTTTTTCGCCATATAGGCTTTCAATAGCTTCTTTAGTATAGGAAGAAAACCCATTGTCTTTTATTTCGGTAGAAACGTTTTACATCTTTAGAAAACAAGTCACATTATGACATGTCCAAAAATTAAGAGGGCCGCCCATATTCTTTTGTAAATTCCCAGGTAAGGCACTACCTTAGTGTTTAGAGAGCATATCGGATTTCAAAATCGAATGGCAAATCATTTCCCTTTCTTGTGGGTATAGACTAAAAATTAAAGCCATCTACTTAAAAAAAAAATGTCTAAAAAAATGTTACTTCTCTTTGTTGCGGGTAACAGGAATGAATTTTGAAACGGTCCGTTTCTTTAAAAAGTCTAAAAAAGAAAAATCACCCTGTCTGGACGTTACACCCATACTATTTTTTCCCGGTATAATCTCCCCAGGTTTATTGGCGGAAATTTTTTTTTTTTTTAGAGAACAATCCATAGCATAAGATTAAAGCATCTTTGTCGGGCCATCTAGCATGGTTCTATTTCAATGTCGAAGCTTCTTCATTGTTAGCCTAAGGTAACGAAATAAAAAACCAATACACCATTGTCTTTTGAACTTGGCTTTTTTTTTTTTTTTTTTTTTTTCGCCATTAAATAGGGGAAAAAAAGTATCGATAGAGAAAATAAATAAAGCCATCTCTGGGGAAAAGGACAAATAAAAACGCATTATTTACCGCGTCTCTAATTTTGTCCAAAACATGTTTCAGAAGTGTCAATTCTGTACAAGGTATTACACGGTGTCCGGCGAGGTATTTAGAAAAACATTATAAAAAGTGGTCCAAGGAAAGATTGGGCACAAAAAAAATCGAGTCGCGTATCCCAAAGTATACTGAGACTAGTATCGAATGAAATCATATCACTTCTAGTAGGGTCAAAGAAAGGTATGAATAGCCTAGGTCTTTTTACCAAAATGTCTAAAAACCTGTTGCTCAAAACTGGTTCAGGGGGTCTAATTTCTATGTCCGGGGGTATGGTGGAAAACTGTTATAGGGTTCCAATCAGTCAAGGCGTTAAGAGGGTGGGGGGGGGAAATTTTCTTTTAGTGGAAACACTGCAGTGTTTGTAGGGCATATAGGCCTTCAATAGTCAAAAACTAAGAATTTTGGGGGTAAGAAGGATAAGTAAAGGAGCCATCTTGGTTTTTTTTTTATTTCGGTAGATTTTTTTTGGCTTATCAAATATGTCTTCGTTAAGAGGTGACATCTCAAAAAGTAAATATTGCAGCCAATAACAAAAACCCATAAGGGTTTTCGGGTTTAGGGAAGGGTTGTACAGGGATGTTTGGAAAAAAACCAAGTCACCAGTAAGGGACCCATGTCCCGAAAAAGTAAGAGGGGCCGCCCATTATTGCTTTTGTTAAATTCCCAGGTTTATGGGGGCCACTTTACCCCGGGTTGGTTTAGAGAAAGGGGCTATCGGTTTCAAATGAATTCTTTACCCGTGTTTAGAGAGCATATGGAATTTCAAATGAATCTTTATTTTTGTCGAAAACCCATTGTCATACTCGCGGTAGAAACATGTTACAGATTTGGAAAACAATTCACAGTAAGACATGTCCCGAAATTAAGATAGCCGCTCCAGCCAAAAAATTTAGAAAAGCCGCCCCATCGGATCTTTTTCCCGCTCAATGCACCGTTTAAAAGATATCTCCTAAGTAGTAACACGGTTTTTCTATTTTAAGAGGATTTCGGATGTTTCAAAAATTTTTGCTTATGGGTTTTTTGACAGAAAAAAAAAAAACCCATTCTCTTTATTTCGGTATAAACATTTTATAGATTTCGAATACAATATAAGAGGTGACATCTCAAAAAGTAAACATTGCAGCCAATATTATTTTGGGTATTCCCATGTATGGGAGCACTGTAGCGTTTTTCGTCATATATGCTTTCAATAGCTTCTTTAGTTTTTGGAGAAAAATCCATTATCTTTTATTTCGGTAGAAACGTTTTAAAGATTTGAAATAGAAGATACAGGGCAAAATTTCCAAAATTAAACTTTGCCAAGCAAAATCGATTGAAATTTTCTTTTAGTGGAAAGACTGCAGTGTTTGTAGGGCATATAAGCTTTCAATAGCTTCTTTAGTATAGGAAAAACACCCATTGTCTTTTATTTCGGTAGAAACATTTTATAGATTTCGAATTCAAGATAAGAGTACTTTGGAGAGAAGTGTTTTTGGGTAAACATTTCAGCCAATATTATTTTGGGTATTCCCAGCTTTGGGAGCACTGTGGCGTTTTTCGCCATTTAGGCTTTCAATAGCTTCTTTAGTCTATGAAGAAAACCCATTGTCTTTTATTTCTGTAGTAAGGTTTTACCGATTTGGAAAGCAAGTCACAGTAAGACAAGTCCCGAAACTAAGAGGGCCGCCCATACTCTTTTGTAAACTCCCAGGTATGGCAATACCCGTGTTTAGGGAGCATATCGGACTTCAAATGAATCTTTAGTTTTGTCGAAATCCCATTGTCATACTTGCGGTAGAAACCTGTTACAGATTTGGAAAACAAGTCACATTATGACATCTCCCAAAATAAAGATTGCAGCCCATATTCTTTTGGCAATCTCTTAACGGTCATCCCGTCATGCTTCAGAAAGATATGTCAAAGCCTAAAGTTTACGAAGCAATCTAAACTTACTTTTGGCCTAAGAGGAAATAAAGCCATCTTTGCAAATGCTAAACTGTTATCTTTCTATGTCCGTGTAAAGGTGTTTAATTTTGGAACGGGTTCCGTTCTAGCTAACTTTAAAGAAAATCACTTGTCTGGACGTAACAAAACATCCGTAATCAAAAGTTATCGAAAAAAATCAAAAAATCTCAGAAAACCCATACTCTTTATTTCGGTAGGAACATTTTAAAGATTTCGAATGCAAGTTAAGAGGTGACAACTCAAAAAGTAAACGTTGCAGCCAATAATATTTTGGGTATTCTCAGGTATGGGAACACTGTGGCGTTTTCCGCCATATAGGATTTCAATAGCTTCTTTAGTATAGGAAAAACACCCATTGTCTTTTTTTTCGGTACAAACGTTTTACAGATTTGTAATAGAAGAAACAGGGCAACATTTCCGAAATTAAACATTGCCAAGCAAGATCGGTTGAAATTTCCTTTTAGTGGACAGACGGCAGTGTTTGTAGGGCATATAGGCCTTTAATAGCTTCTTTAGTATAGGAAGAACAATCCATGATCTTGTATTTCGGTAGAAACGTTTTATAGATATCGAATACAAGATAAGTGGTGACATCACAAAAATTAAACATTGCAGCCAATATCATTTTGGTTATTCCCAGGTATGGGAGAACTGTGGCTTTTTTCGCCATATAGGCCTTCAATAGCTTTTTTAGTATAGGAAGAAAACCCATTGTGTTTTATTTCGGTAGTAAGGTTTTACAGTTTTGGAAAACAAGTCACAGTAAGACATGTTCCGAAATTAAGAGGGCCGCCCATATTATTTTGTAAATTCCCAGGTATGGCACTACACGTGTTTAGAGAGCATATCGGATTTCAAATGAATCGTTAGTTTTGTCGAAAACCCATTGTCACACTTGCGGTAGAAACATGTTACAGATCTGGAAAACAAGTCACAGTATGACATTTCCCAAAATTAAGATAGCCGCCCATATTCTTTTGGAAATTGCGAGGTAGGGCAGTACCGAAGTTTCTATTGAGGATTTCGGATTTCAAATGCTTCTCTAGTTTTGATAGAAAACCCATTCTCTTTATTTCAGTAGAAACATTTTATACTATTTCGAATACAAAATAAAAGGTGACATCTCAAAAAGTAAACATTGCAGCCCATATTATTTTGGTTATTTCCAGGTATGGGAGCACTGTAGCGTTTTTCGTCATATATGCTTTCGGTAGAAACATTTTACAGATTTGAAATAGACGATACAAGGCAACATTTCCAAAATTAAACTTTGCCAAGCAAGATCGATTGAAATTTTCTTTTAGTGGACAGACTGCAGTGTTTGTAGGGCATATAGGCTTTCAATAGCTTCTTTAGTTTTGTTAGAAAAACCTATTCTCTTTTATTTCGGTAGGAACGTTTTATAGATTTCGAATGCAAGTTAATAGGTGACATCTCAAAAAGTAAACGTTTCAGCCAATATTATTTTGGGTATTCCAATGTATGGGAGCACTGTAGCGTTTTTCGTCATATATGCTTTCAATAGCTTCTTTAGTATGGGGAGAAAACAAATTGTCTTTTATTTCTGTAGTAAGGGTTTACAGATTTGGAAACCAAGTCACAGTAAGACATGTCCCGAAATTAAGAGGTCTGCCCATATTCTTTTGTAAATTCCCAGGCATGGCACTACCCGTGTTTAGAGAGCACATCGGATTTCAAATGAATCTTATGCTACAGCCACAGCTCTTTACCAGATGCTTCACATACAAGATGACACTCTGGGAGATTGGGAAAAAAAATGTGACTTAATGTGTTTCCCAGACTTGTACACTCATGGAATCCATGGAATAAATGCAGAAAGGGCACCCCGTTTGTATCCAACCCATTTTGTCAAGGCTCGCTTTCAGTCATGCCATGCTCAATTTAGGCTATCAGCAATACATTTTTCACCTGCAGCATCAGGCCAACCTTCAACAGATTAATGGGGCATTTTCCACAAGTTGAAGGTGCACCGTCCACACACTACTATCAAGTGGGTTGATGTATCGATGATTTGTAGCTGTCGGGTGCAAATAGCAAATAGCGTAGCAAAACCCACATTCAACTGACCTCTACTTTCCTTCATGGATTGACCCGTACTATCAAAATCATCCAGAGGCTCTGAAAGACATGAACCTCTATGATTTCATTGCATGGCATGATTTGGTGATGGAAACGCAGCTATAAATGAGGCAGTCTTCCCAGCAACAACGAGTGGAAGCGACAGCGATGCAGCGTGTGAGAGTACAAGAGGAGTGGAAAAGTGACGAGCAGTTTAGAAGCATTTGAAAGCAGGTGTGACACGGCTGCCAGTAGAGAACTTGACAAACGTGGGGTGCGTGGTCGTGTCAGCGCAGGGGTAATGCTGTGACACCTGTGCCATGATGTTGGGAACTCCGATAAAACCCAGCAGAGAACATAGGGAAACCACGTGTGAGGACAGGTGTAAAGGTTGCGCGGCTATGTCGCGGGGGAAAAGGCGAACTGCTGAACGCAAGAAAAATACGATCCGACGAAATATTCAGAACAGGTTTCCCCCAAAAATTTCAACTTCCCCCAAATAAAATGGGAAAATCCGGTGGGTAGCGCGAAGGATGACAATGGTGGAAATGACAAATGACTGCTTCCTAATACAATTTGTCAAGGCACCGACTAGAGGGGAGGCATGCCTTGATTTAGTCTTTTCAAATAACGAAGATAGAATAACTAAAACAGAGGTCAGAGAACCACTGACAAACTCAGACCACAACATGGTCTCATTTGAAGTGTTTTTTAAATCCCCAAAAGTAATGACTAAAGCTAAGGTTTACAAATTTTAGAAAAGCAAACTATGAAGGTATGAAAAAGAGACTAACAGAAGTAGATTGGAGTAAAATAGAGAAAACACCCACAGAAGAAGCGATGGTTGTTTCTTCAAAAATGTAGTACTAGAGGCGCAAAACAATTACATCCCTAAAGTAGACAAATCTAAATGTAAAACTAAATTGCCAAAATGGTTTAATAGATCAATTAAAAAAAATATTCAGCGAAAAAAAGCACTTTACAGAGCATTAAAAAGGACCAAAAAGAAAGTATGCAGAAAGAGTACACAGAACTGCAAATGCAAGTCAAAAAGGAAGTTAGAAAGGCCAAGAGAGAAATAGAAATGAACATTGCTAAGGGAGCTAAAACCAATTCCAAAAATGTTTTTCCAATATTATAACAGCAAGAGAACATTCAAAGAGGAGGTTAAATGTCTAAGAGATACAAATAGCAAAATCGTAGATGAAGAGAAAAAAAATAGCAAATATGTTAAATGATTACTTTTCACAAGTTTTTACAAAGGAAGATACTGACAACATGCCCCACATGTCATCCAGTTCCTGTCCAGTTTTAAATAACTTTAGCATAACTGAGGCAGAAGTGTTAAAGGGACTAGGAGCTCTTAAAATAAACAAATCCCCTGGGCCTGATGAGATCCTCCCAGTAGTACTCAAAGAAATGAATGAAGTAATTTGACACAGGGGTGGTACCGGCAGACTGGAAAATTGTAAACGTAATACCGTTCGTACCATCGTAAAAATGTACATTATAAATATCATACGGGAGATACTGAAATTGGAGAAGGACTTCTATGAAAAAGATCTAGGAGTTTATGTTGACTCAGAAATGTCTTCATCTAGACAATGTGGGGAAGCTATAAAAAAGGCTAACAAGATGCTCGGATACATTGTGAAAAGTGTTGAATTTAAATCAAGGGAAGTAATGTTAAAACTGTACAATGCACTAGTAAGACCTCATCTTGAATATTGTGTTCAGTTCTGGTCACCTCGCTATAAAAAAGATATTGCTGCTCTAGAAAGAGTGCAAAGAAGAGCGACCAGAATTATTCCTGGCTTAAAAGGCATGTCATATGCAGACAGGCTAAAAGAACTGAATCTGTTCAGTCTTGAACAAAGAAGACTACGTGGCGACCTAATTCAAGCATTCAAAATTCTAAAAGGTATTGACAGTGTCGACCCAAGGGACTTTTTCAGCCTGAAAAAAGAAACAAGGACCAGGGGTCACAAATGGAGATTAGAAAAAGGGGCATTCAGAACAGAAAATAGGAGGCACTTTTTTACACAGAGAATTGTGAGGGTCTGGAATCAACTCCCCAGTAATGTTGTTGAAGCTGACACCCTGGGATCCTTCAAGAAGCTGCTTGATGAGATTTTGGGATCAATAAGCTACTAACAACCAAAACAAGCAAGATAGGCCGAATGGCCCCCTCTCGTTTGTAAAATTTCTTATGTTATATGTTTAATCTTCTGTCCTGGGGACGGATATGATGGGTTGCCACGAACAATCGTTAAAGTTGCAATTGTACACATGAATGAACGGCCGTTGAGGTTTAATTTGTATAATGGGTGTCTCATACGAGATAGAACAATCCGGCGTAGTGAGCAACGTGTTTGAAGATGACAGATCTTACCTAGATGTGAAGAGTTTCACTTGTCCATATGTGTTTTTGTTTCATATATCACTTTTTTTATTCACATAATAGATGTGTGTGTGTAATGGCAAGAGCATTTAAATGCAAAGTTATAATATTGGACAAAGTTGACAGCATTCAAAGTGTCAAGATTTTTACATTTTTTTTAATAGGTTTCAAACTTCTATATGCATATCAGTAGTAAAGAAGCATCTACATTCCAAGACTTTATTGCTAGTTACTGATTTTGACTTTGGTTAAAAAGTATAAAAGCATAGCAATGGTAAAAAAGAATGTACATTTCCTAAAATGTTCAACATTGTATTTATATTTGTATGTACTTGGCTACAAACTTCCATATGCATATCAATCATAAAGTGAATGACATGGACATGTCAATGCTAGAAATTATGTATTTTTTTGCCTTCTAATCTTGTGATTTTCTCAACTTACAATGTACTCCAATCGTAAAGCATTAGATCTGTTCATAAAAGGCAACGTGCATGTCCTTTACATTCCTTGGCCATGGTTTGAGTTCAATAAGAGTGTAATTTGCATGCACCCACTTTGTAGTGCCAAGAACTGAGAGGACACACACGTAGTGTCCTGAAGAGGATTCCACTTCTTTAAGTATGAAGAAACACAGGCTATTACCTTCTACCTAGAGCCATGTCCACTGTGACATCTAGTGCTCCGCGGAGTTTTCAAGTTAGAAACAGTGATTCAGAACGTAAACAATCTGTTTAAAGGACAAAACGGCGACTCGTCACAGTAGGGAAAGTCAACCATATGTGGATCAAATCAGTTGTTTTCGCACTCTGCAAACCAGGAACCGAAGCCTTGCACCGTTAAGCCAACCGTACTTTCTTGTGGCGCATATGAATTTGTGAGTTGGTCATTTCACTCAAGTATGAGACAACTTGGGAAATGGCATAGAGCCAGTCACTTTGGTTCAGTTAAACCTCTTGATAGAGAACTCATCACCGTGTTCCTCATACCAAGGATAAGCTGGCCAATTCCCCGCCGTAATTGTCGGGTGGATACATAAGTACGAAAGTAGAAAGTTTACAAACGAGAGGGGAGCTACCGTCTTTGAGGTGACCCTGACATACCAAGAGGGGCACCGTCTCTGAGGTCACCCGACATACTAAGAGGCTATTGCTGAACCAGAAAAAAAAAACAAAGTTAGTATTTGTTCAAACATATAATGCGTGGTGTTCCGCCTCTTCAAAGCCCAACATAATAGAAGGGGGGTTCCATCGCTGAGGAGACCCGACAAACAGGAGAGGGGCCACCGTCTTTGAGGAGACCCGACAAACACGAGGGATGCCACCACTTGGGGACCCTCACATAGAGGCATCAGACCTGAAAGAAGAATCCCAAAAGAACTTTGTATGTAGTCTACCATCCCAGGAAGGGTTTGGCCAGGGGTCCCATCTGACTCATGGAGAACCCTCCATAAATGAAGCGGAGCTTAACAAAGGGTTGGAGAAAGTGGAATCACTAACCCCCCAAAAGATGGACCCCCGGCTCCCCGCTGACGAAACGTGAAGAAGAAAAAAGAGAGAATCTACCAATGCATAAGAAAGAAGAAAAGAGAAAACATTTAGACGAAAGAAAACAAATACTTAACGTGACAAAGGGGTTTAGACTCTACCCTGTAAAAGAAAAAAACCCCAGTGGAAAGAAAAAAAAAAACCTTTCTTTTAATTTTATTTCTTAGGGGGAAATCTTTGGTGGCTCAGGCAGAAAGGTCGTCCCCACTCCGGACATACTAGCAATGGACTGATGTGCGGAGGATATTTCAGATGATGAAGAACGAATATTATAAAAGTTATATTATAAAATATAAAGTTTCGATTACGGATGAAGTCCAGCACCCCATATTTTTAATTAAATGCTAGTTAATGTTGGCTTTTGCAGCTGAAGTAGCTGCCCCTATTCTAAATGAATGAGGAGTGTAGAATTGCGAAGGAAGACCTGCTCTGGACACCACGGTGGAAAGGTGTGTTGAAAACCAATGCCTTGATACAATGGACCGGCTTGAATTGATAAACAAAGGGTCGGAGGATGAAATGGCCTTGCGTTCTGCAATGTACTTCAACATGGAAGTGAAGGGACACAGAGGAGAGTTGATCTTAGAAAGCTGAATACATTGTCCTTGCCGCAGTTGATCTGTTTTTGAAATGCGAAGAAATAAGATGAAATGAGAATCTGGGATGAGCTTGAGGTCACTGCAGCGGATACCGAGGGTAGGAAAGCTGGCAATAGAAGGAACTGTATATTCAGAACATCTCTAAAACCTCGAAAAATGCAGATAGACATATGACTTCCATAGTTAAATCATCAAATGGAGAAAAACAGCCATGGCACAGAATTGAAATCAAGTTACTGAGAAAGTCTATAGAAATAGGCAGGCGAGCAGAAGAAGGAGCCGGGAGAGCACTTGGAAATTCCTCGTAAAAGGAGACGAACCGCTGGAATTGATAATAGAGTTGGGGAATTGATGGACATCAAGCGAAATTGATGCTGAATTCCTGACAAATATAGTTTGATTGTAGCTGGTGCCAGATGTAGAGAGTCCTTTGCATGCACTATGAACGCCATGATCCAGTCCTGGTTGAATGGAGTAGGATTAATCCTGCTTTGTAAACAAAAAGTTACATAACATGCCCAACCTGTAGATTATGAGGATCTGGTAGATGGGGCAAGTGCTGATGCCATGTAATCTTGAGCTGAATTAAGAAGTTTATTAATAGTTGGATTTAGTTGAAAATCAGCTGATTGAACTGTGGCGTTGCTGCTGGATATTGCAGAGCTGTGGGCAGCAAACTGTGGATTTTGGAAATTAGCCGTCGCAGCAATTGCATGATAAGAGGGGAAGAGAAACGTCCTTTATTTATAATATGCACTGTAGTTGAAT
>NW_024474689.1:0-1000 GCF_017654505.1 Polyodon spathula
TATAAAATATCAGCTCACCGTGTTTGTAAACACATCAGGCAAAACAAATTAGAGAACAAACCGATAGTCACTGGCACA
The DNA here is from genome assembly GCF_017654505.1 of Polyodon spathula. Lineage (NCBI taxonomy): Eukaryota > Metazoa > Chordata > Actinopteri > Acipenseriformes > Polyodontidae > Polyodon > Polyodon spathula. Next base: position 79 of record NW_024474689.1, read on the forward strand.
GACACAAAAAACAGACAGAACTTTGGAAATAAAAGACAGCAAGACAGTAAAATAATTTACGACTCTGGTAAACGAGTCGCCGGTGGTTTGAGGTGAACAACACACAAATACCAAGGACCGGACTGTGCAGTGGGTGATGTCGGTAGAACACTGCCGACGGTTCGCTGCTTTCGCCGAAAGCTGATAGGCTATGTTTTTGTTAGGATTATTATTATTAGGCTTCCAGGCCAGAATGGCTGGGAAGCCTATTGTTGTTTTAAGGATTATTATTATTTTCTTTCGCCTCCAAAAAATTACAAATGCTTGTAACTTTTGAACTGCTGCAGCCATTTTGGATTTACTGAAAATTTTGGACAATTTTCAAAGGTCTTTTTGTCATGAACGATAAATAGTACAGCTGTGATTATTTTTTACATAGTCCACTCATATCCAAGATTAATTCTTATTAAGGAATTTTTTTAGGTCACATGGTGTGGCTTCCATGTTGGATTTTGCGTAAAACACTTAAACGACAACTCCTCATGAACCCTTTGGCCGATTGACTTGATTGTTCGGTATACATTATCTATGTACTGTCTTCTAAAAAACACATTCAGGAAAAGTTGTTACATGAAACAATATGGCCACCATGAGCCAATCAATATGGATGACATGCCAGTTTTGTCCATTTTTACATTGTAATGACATATTTTCACCACTGGGTACATGCAATTACACATTCCGACCACTGCCAGCCACGAACAATCCGCCATTGTTTGTGGCTGGCTAAGCTAACTGTTAGCTAACACAGTAATTACAGTGAAAACAGTGATATTATTTTACAATAACACACAGTATACAAAGACAACTAGCCTACTATAAAGTAACATCTTTTTTTGGGGGAAGCTTTAGTGCATCAAACAATACTTATATATAAGAGTTT
>NW_024474690.1:0-14414 GCF_017654505.1 Polyodon spathula
GTATTATAAGTTGAAGCCCAAACATCACATCTTTACAAGTAGGCTGACAGATATGTTTAATACGATGTTTGTTTGGTTATTTGTATGTTTTAAAGTGTTTCTAGTATAAACCTACTGCGAAAATGTGTTGATACAAGTCAATGGGGAAAATTCAAAGTCTTGAGACAAAAGTTTTATAACGGTTTAGTATGCACAAAATTTGTTTTATTCTGTAAGGCTACCATAAATATGATTTCAGGAAGATGTTAATATTTATGAGAGATCTCAGTTATACGTTTATTTTAATTAAGCTGTACTGATAGGGCTGTGTTTAGAGAGAAATCAGGTCTGATTTAACACTGCTATCTACATAAGGAACTAAAGTGAACGTGTATACCGTACTGATAAGAATACTATTGATATGTTGTTTATATTATTTTTTTGTTTCATAACTACAGTGATAGTTATAATTAGGGGTCTACCTAAATCGCCATTTTGCAGATCGATTGGTGTAATGTAAAGCATTATTCAAATGCTGGGGGCACAGCAGAATGCAAAGATCAGTGCTAAACACAGGGCTCAAATCTGCAAGCTGCGCGCAGCCAAAATTGGTCTCAGTGATCAAATATTAATCTGCATTTGCCATTGACTGTGGGAGTGCGCAGGTCAGAGAGTAGCTAAAACCATAGAGTAGCTGCTACTACCGTTGATTGCAAACACGTTTAGATCGTTTTGTTTGTTTCATATAGCACATTTACAGCAATCATAGGATGTGTACAAAAACAGAGATTTACTTTCACATTCAGAAAAAAAGACTCCATTCTAAAGTTCACCACAAGATAGCCCCTTATGACAATGAAAAGTGGTACTTCCTGATAAAAATGATATTGCCTTATAGGGATGGGACAGTATAAATTTTGCATGGTAGTTTGTTAAAACATTTTAACATATAAAATTAAATAAATAAATAAATACTTTGTTTAGCTGATGTAAAAATAATTTAGAATCAGTCTTATTGCTCACCACAGGTTATTTAGAGCAGACATGAGTTGTTTTTATTTTTTCAACCGGATAAATAAAATATGTATATGTTACGGGTCTCGGGCAGAGAGCCCATCAACAGAAGATAAAGTGTTTAATCTGTTAAAATAGGAAAAGTAAAGACAGGACTAAATCAATTGTTGCTTGCAGTCTCTCGGTTTTACTACTGAAAGTTTTAAAACATAAAACAATCCATCACTTCATTGAAGAAGTGCAGAGAAGAACAATAATAATCATGACAATAAAATAATAGCAATAGAACATAACCAATAACAAGCCTTTTGAGATAGTCTTCATATTGGTATTCAACCGCTATCTCAGCTGTAGTATATTAAAATAAAACATGACAATCACAACAAAAAGCATTCCACAATGGATAGTCTGTGTCATTTCTATAGTTATGCATTCTCCATATACATGTTATATAACTAGCATCACTATTTTAACACGTTCAGACTACTTCCATGGCACTGTTGCACTATTATTAATCATCAGTTCAACTACAAATATCATTCAAGTCTAAGCATCCTGAACGCAGTGTTAATAATGGTACATACAACTCACAATAAGGTATAAGTTTTAGTAATTCAAAACATGCATTTACATCACGTTATACCATGCCTAAATTCTACCTTTTATTAATTAGCAAAATGAAACACAGAATAACAAACATCACAGAAATATCAGTTTACACTGATTATTGGCATCAGGATAGTATGGGCTTAAATTTATTATCAGAACACCTTCAACTGTAATATTTCACAAGCATTTTATATATCTTTTAAACCAGTTTGTTTCACTTTGAAAACATAATCGCCATCTTGTCTTCACTGACTAACACTATCTGTATTATTATCCCCACGTGGTGATCTCCACTATAATGGCCGATTCTAAATGTGCACTTTTATATATTAAAAATACATATTTAAACCACCAGAATAATGCACCAAACCCACAGAATAATAATCTACGGCATTTATCCTTGTGATTTATGGCGTTTCAATGCTATATTGACTCTTACTAACCTGTTAAAATAGGAAAAGTAAAGACAGGACTAAATCAATTGTTGCTTGCAGTCTCTCGGTTTTACTACTGAAAGAAAGCATGATATCACCACTAACTGATAGCGCTGTCCTGCATTTAGGCTGCTCCACCTAGTGGCTGTATCAAATAGTGCAGTTTACTAGGCTTTTCCTTTAGGTTCAAGGAGGACTTGACGTGTTCCTATTTTAAAGGTACAGGTAAGTAAAAAAAATAAAGTGTCCATACTTTTTCATGTATGAATTCTCACTTTTCGTGTGCGTCACACGCTCCCTGACAAAAATAAATGGCTCCTGACATTACTGAATAATTTCAACTTATTTACAAATCTTATAGTGAAAAAAGAGAAACTGAAAATTGCTGATGCTTTTAGCTTACTTTAGTATACACTAATAGGAAATGGAACTGATACCAGTGTATTGTAGTAGCGTGTTTGGTATGGTACAGTTCCCCAAACAGGTAGAGGTGGAACAGTGTAGTAAGCTAGACCCATGGCATTAACCATGGTTTGTGGCTGAAATGATGGCTGTCCCAATCGATTGTAAGTGAAGACTTGTCTAGGTCTTCTTTCCCTAGTGGATCTTCTTACTTGATCAGTTGGACAATTTCCTTGTGGACACAATGGCACTGGTCCGCTTTGACTGTCTTCTGGGGACTTGGGTCTTCCCTCGTGATCATGGTCACTTCCTGCATTTAACAGTTCAAATTGAGCTGGGAAGTTCTCTCCATCAGACTGTCCTTCCTGTTCGGGTTCTGCCTCTTTCATCTCTGCATTGTACCTTTCTTGTAATGACGCTCTCCTCACCAGGTTTTCTCTGGACATGATGCTTCCATGTTCATTCATTTTCTGAGTCCTATTACCTTGCGGTGCTTGATCTCTTCGAAACCTCAGCCAGTACTGAGTGTTCGTGTCTCCCTCATCATCCGATGTGTCAGTACTCGGTGTCAGTTTTCTCGCTTGATTTCCTCTATCTCTTATTTTCCTTCTCCGTTGTTCAGTTAGTGGTTTCTGTGTTTGCTGTGATGGTAACTCTACAGGAAGATCATTCACTAGTAATAACAGGTTCCGATGTAAAATCCGGATCCGGGGTTCACCAGACTCTGGCTGGATTTTATACACTGGGCTGTCATTGATCTGTTCTTTTACTTTGTAAATAGTTTTCTCCCAATAGGATCTTAATTTTCCTGGGCCACCTCTCTCACTCAGATTTCGCACAAGCACTCTGTCTCCAGGCTTAAGAACTACTCCCCTCACCTGCCGGTCATAGTATTTCTTGCCCTTTGCATTTGAGTGTCTGCTATTTTCAGAAGCGATCTGATATGCCTCTGTCATCCTTTTAGCCCACTTTTCTGCATAACCTTGTGCAGAATCCTGTTCTTCTCTTGTCCCTAATCCGAAGAGCAGATCAATTGGTAGACGGGGGTGTCGACCATACAACAAGTAAAATGGGGAATAACCAGTTGCCTCATGTCTGGTACAGTTATAGGCATGGACAACCTGTGGGAAATGGTCTTTCCACCGGTCCTTCTCTTTCTCCTCAAGCGTCCTCAGCATCTGTAGCAGCGTTCGGTTGAATCTTTCAGCCGGATTGCCTTGTGGGTGATATGGTGTTGTTCTTGAATGTCCCACACCGGAGAGCTGACGTAAAGTTCGGAATAGTTCATTTTCAAACTCACGTCCCTGGTCGTGGTGTAATTTAGATGGATATCCAAAGCGTGGAATAAGGTCACTGAAAATTCTCTCTGCTGCAGTTTTGCCTGACTTATTTTTAGTAGGATAAGCCTGTGCAAATCGCGTAAAGTGATCCACAACTACCAAGATGTATTCAAACCCTCCTTTGCTAGGTTCTAAGTGGAGGTAATCAATCGAAACGAGCTCGAAAGGTGAAGTGGTGGTGATACTTCTCATTGGTGCTTTCACGTGGGTGGTAGGTTTTTTCTGTTTAATACAGGAACATCTTCTTGTCACATACTCTTCAATGTCATTCTTCATGTATGGCCAATAGAACCTGTCCCTGGCCAGACTTATGACCCTTTCTGTCCCGACATGACCCATGTCATTATGAAGATGCTTCAAGACCATCTGTTTGAACCTTCCTGGCAAGACTAGTTGTTTTCTCAGGTTGGTCTTTCGATATAAAAGTCTGTCTTCAATGTGGAGCTTGCCCCACTCATGCAAGAGTTTCTTAGTAGTGCTGCTCACCCCACGTCTTGCTTCACCCATCAGAGTCCTGCTCGTCTCTTTGAGCCGGAGTACTTCTCCAATAGCAGTATCTTCTCTCTGGGCAGTTCTCAGTTCACCTGGATCGATGGCTGACAGTGATCCACTGATACAGGGTCCTTCAGGTTGACTTGGGGATGTCATATTAATAACTGCAACCCAGGGGACTTCCTTTCCTTGTGCCATGTGATGCCCTTGCCATGCTGCATGGATGACTTCAGGTGATAGCTCCTCTGTACATCCGGCCACATACCTGTTTATATCAAGAGGACACTGGGACAGTGTGTCCGCATCCACATTGACTTTTCCAGGGCGATATTTTATGTCAAATCTAAAATCAGCTAACTCCCCTACCCAGCGGTGACCAACGGCATTGAGCTTTGCTGTGCTTAGGATGTAGGTTAAGGGGTTATTATCGGTATAGATAGTGAAGTGGGGAGCATAAAACAAGTAGTCCCTGAATTTCTCACAGACCGCCCACTTCAAAGCTAGGAACTCAAGTTTTCCTGAGTGGAGGTGGTAGTTTTTTTCGGCTGATGTTAGCGTCCGAGACCCATAGGCGATGACCCTCAACTTCCTGTTTTTCCGTTGGTATAGCACGGCTCCCAGACCGTCTTTTGATGCATCGGTGTGCAATACGAAAGGCAAGCTGAAGTCTGGATATGCCAAAATAGGAGAGTCGACCAACATATCTACCAGTCTTTCCACCACACTCTGATGTTCTTCGACCCATCCTACAAGGGCCCTTGATGAGAGTTGGCTTCCTTTCTTCTTTCCTTGGAGAGAGTCTCTTACTGGAGTTTCAGGCTTGGTTGTTTTCACTTGAAGTAGTTCATACAGTGGTTTTGCAATTTTGGAGAAGTCTTGAATATAGGTACGGTAGTAACTCAGAAACCCAAGGAGCTGGCGGACTTCACCTACTGTGCTGGGCCTCTTGTCTTTCAAACTAAGAACCGCTTCCAGGTCTTTAGGGTCTATCCGTACTCCCTCCGCTGAGACTAACCGTCCTACATATCGAATTTCTCGCTTGAACAGCTCACATTTTGTTGGCCTCAGCTTGACACCATGGCTCATCAGTGATTTCAGCACCCGACGAACTCCAGCCACGTGATCTTCAAAACTTTTAGCATAACACAGGACATCATCCAGGTAGGGTAAGCAACACTCATCCCGTAAAGTGCTGAGCATCTCCTCCATGCCCCCCTGAAATGCCGCTGGAGCATTAGTCAATCCGAAGGGGATCCTTATCCACTCATACAGCCCCCAAGGAGTGATGAATGCGGTCAGGTGTCGAGAGCCCTCCACCATGAATCCCTGGTGGTAGGCTTTGCCCTGGTCTAAGATAGAAAACCAGCTGTAACCGCCTAAGGTATCTGTAAGGTCCTGAATCCGAGGCAGTGGATGGCGATCTGGCACCGTCTTCTGATTTAGCTGCCTGTAATCAATACATAGCCTCAACGTTCCGTCCTTCTTACGTACGCAGACAACTGGAGATGAATAAGAAGATTTGGACTTGACTATCCACCCTCTTGCCAACAGACCCTGTATGTAATCCTTCACTTCTTTATAAAGGGGTTTTGGTATGGATGCATACGTTCGCTGTACAGGGATGTCATCCTTCAAGTTGATCTCCATCTGTAAGCTTGGTATACATCCAATGTCATCTTCATCACGTGCAAAGGCTGCAGATTCCTCATACAGCATTTGGCGGACCATTTCTTTCTGTTCTTCGTCGAGGTGACTTAGATCTACAGGAGGGTTCCATAGAGCCGTTGCTGAAACAGTGTCATCATCCCCAAATTGTGCTTTTGAGTCCATACCAATGGTATTTACATCAGCTTTGCAATCGTTAACCTGGGCACCGGTCTGAGGCAACATAGAGATAGGCTGGATACTCCCAATTACTGTTCAGCGAGGCAATGTTATATCGTGTCTAGTATAGTTGCCAATTGGCACCTCAATATAGGGGGCCTCTACATTGTGGATTTCAACAAGACCATCAACAATGTCTAATTGTTCTAGATGCACACCCTCGTCTTTAGGCTCAAACAACACGGCAGTCTTGTCGGTCTCTGGCTTAAACGGCACTCTGCATTTAACATAGACAACTTGGCCCTGTGGAATCACAACATTCTGTCTCCCTATCTTTACCAAAGCACACTCCTCCTCTACAGTGCACCTGTTCTGTACAACATTTACTATAACACTCGCTTCTTCTTCTTGAATTCCCATAGCTCTGCTCAGGAGGTTGCTAGCATTGTCATGGCTTTCTGTGTTCCCCCTGCATGTCTTCTAATCACTTCCTCGATTACATTGAATCCTAACAGTGGTCTTTCTAGCACCATGCGACTCACTAGAAAAGGTACCCGAATTGACGGATTGGAGTGGCCATCTCCTGGCAGGTCCACTTGCACCTCGATCCAACCGTCAAACGGTATCGCTTCCCCGTTCACAGCAACTACATCAAGGCCTCTCTCAGCTCCCATCAGTTCCACCAACATTCTTACTTTATGGTTAGGCAGGTATCTCTCCCTCCAAGCATGATCCAGAATGCTAACTTGGGCCCCTGTATCAAGTAATACACTTACAGCATAGCCATTCATGTAGCATTTTAGCAGACATTTGCCACCAACAAGTTGAGCTATATGGTCGGGACACATCTGTGCTTCTACTGGGAAGACTTCAGCTACAGTATTACCACAGACTTGGTCGTGTGTCCAAGCATAAGCACGTTCACACTGGAAAGAGCAATAAAGCAAAACCTTACACCTGGGGCACACCTTCAGCCTTGGTTGGGACTGACAGAAAACACACTGCTGGGACTTCTCAACTATTCCGGTCACTGTCTGTCCCGCCGCAGTGACCGGCTCCCATTTCCCGATTTGCTTGGTGATTTGAGGCAACCAACCGCTCTGTGTCCCTCTTCTCCACAGGTGAAACAGTGGTTACAATTAGTGGTGCCTTGTTTCACACAATTTGGACAAACTCCATGGCTCTCCTTCTTCAGGATTTGTAAAGTACTGGCATTACACTGACATGAGTGTCCCGATTGTTGTGAATTTTTCAAGGTGTCTATCATGCTTGACAAGGCTGCGACCTGAGCACTCAATTCTTCAATAGTTCTACAGGTCCTTTTGGATTCTACAGCTTCCTTCCCTGCCTTCTCAGCATTACTCTCTAATTGAGCACTATGTGCACATGCCATCTTGTTGCGAGGGACTTAGCCAAGCCTCCGCTGCTTTCACTTTCCTCACTTGTAATCTTAATTACATGCCTCAATAGTGCTTCATCAGAAACGGCAACATCAGACAGAAGAGGTTTTAAATCTCTCCATATATCGTTATGTTTTGTACCCAGCCCCTGGTAGACAGTGTGCAAAAACACGCCTTGGACTGTGGTGTTATCATACCTAATGTCTGTGTCAGCTTGCCTGGAAGCGAAAATGATCTTTTGTTTCAACCCAATCATTCTGTACAGAAATTGTTGGGGAGTTTCATGGTCATACTGCTTAGCGCACATTAGCTCCTGGAAAAGCTCAGTGCTATTCTTTTCTCTTAAGTGTGATAGGAGAAAGCTTTTCAGTTCAGTAAGTGTCATGTCATCTTTGTTTATCAGCATGTCTTTAAAGTTTCCTGGTTTGATAATACGAAAGACACTCCTAATGATCTCACTCTCACTGTAATGCTCTTTAACGCCCTCTCCTATTTGTTTACATAAGTTGCTGAAACTAATATCAGAGGTAGTGTCACCTATTTGACCCCCGTGTATCTTAAATTTCCTACGCTGCAGGAATGGGACCTCTTTTGCATACGCAGTATTTTTACTCCTAGTATGTTGGTAATGTTCATTGCTGGGACTACTATCCATACTAGTGCGCTCCCTTGTAGTAGGGCGAACTGTTGTGAGTGTTGCTGTAGTAATTTTGTACTGTTCCAATTTTCTACCTAGTTGTTCGTAACTAGCCAACGTTTGTTGGAGCTCAACACCATGAGATATTTCAGTGGCATCGCCCGCTAGATCAACTGATAAGGATGGCATTTGCTGGTTTTCGTTTAGCCCCTCAATCTCTTTAGTAGGTTGGATAATTTCTGGGCTTTTCTCACGGTTTGCGATCAAATCATGTATCAAATCTTTTAGAAAAAGCAATTGTGCCACTCCTTGATCCTCTTGGTCGAGCAATGCTTTGCTACATACATGAACATACACATATTCCAAACAACTTTCCTCATTGTTTTTATCTAGCTCATACAGGTTTCTGTCTGGTACCTGACCAATGTGTTCTGCAAGCTGATAGAGTTCATTGGCAGTTAGTCTGTGTAAGTCCTTCTGGATTGTCCACACCAACTCTTTTCTTTCAGGATTAGCCATGTTGCGGTTCTTCAGCAGCTTGGGTCTAGTAGCAGCGCTGCATCTCTGGAGCCAGGGTCCCCCTTTCACCTCGACGTTCTGCCAGTGAGGTCCTGATTGGTCCCCCTTTCACCATCTGGATGCACACTGCTGCCACCCGTGTTGGTCTCGCTGTCTTGGTTTCTTCAAATCACTGAATCAGTTCCGCCAGGCATTGGAGACTGATCCCGGACGAGCCCCCATGATTCTGTTATGGGTCTCGGGCAGAGAGCCCATCAACAGAAGATAAAGTGTTTAATCTGTTAAAATAGGAAAAGTAAAGACAGGACTAAATCAATTGTTGCTTGCAGTCTCTCGGTTTTATTACTGAAAATTTTAAAACATAAAACAATCCATCACTTCATTGAAGAAGTGCAGAGAAGAACAATAATAATCATGACAATAAAATAATAGCAATAGAGCATAACCAATAACAAGCCTTTTGAGATAGTCTTCATATTGGTATTCAACCGCTATCTCAGCGGTAGTATATTAAAATAAAACATGACAATCACAACAAAGAAGCATTCCACAATGGATAGTCTGTGTCATTTCTATAGTTATGCATTCTCCATATACATGTTATATAACTAGCATCACTATTTTAACACGTTCAGACTACTTCCATGGCACTGTTGCACTATTATTAATCATCAGTTCAACTACAAATATCATTCAAGTCTAAGCATCCTGAACGCAGTGTTAATAATGGTACATACAACTCATAATAAGGTATAAGTTTTAGTAATTCAAAACATGCATTTACATCACGTTATACCATGCCTAAATTCTACCTTTTATTAATTAGCAAAATGAAACACAGAATAACAAACATCACAGAAATATCAGTTTACACTGATTATTGGCATCAGGATAGTATGGGCTTAAATTTATTATCAGAACACCTTCAACTGTAATATTTCACAAGCATTTTATATATCTTTTAAACCAGTTTGTTTCACTTTGAAAACATAATCGCCATCTTGTCTTCACTGACTAACACTATCTGTATTATTATCCCCACGTGGTGATCTCCACTATAATGGCCGATTCTAAATGTGCACTTTTATATATTAAAAATACATATTTAAACCACCAGAATAATGCACCAAACCCACAGAATAATAATCTACGGCATTTATCCTTGTGATTTATGGCGTTTCAATACTATATTGACTCTTACTAACCTGTTAAAATAGGAAAAGTAAAGACAGGACTAAATCAATTGTTGCTTGCAGTCTCTCGGTTTTACTACTGAAAGAAAGCATGATATCACCACTAACTGATAGCGCTGTCCTGCATTTAGGCTGCTCCACCTAGTGGCTGTATCAAATAGTGCAGTTTACTAGGCTTTTCCTTTAGGTTCAAGGAGGACTTGACGTGTTCCTATTTTAAAGGTACAGGTAAGTAAAAAAAATAAAGTGTCCATACTTTTTCATGTATGAATTCTCACTTTTCGTGTGCGTCACACGCTCCCTGACAAAAATAAATGGCTCCTGACATTACTGAATAATTTCAACTTATTTACAAATCTTATAGTGAAAAAAAAGAGAAACTGAAAATTGCTGATGCTTTTAGCTTACTTTAGTATACACTAATAGGAAATGGAACTGATACCAGTGTATTGTAGTAGCGTGTTTGGTATGGTACAGTTCCCCAAACAGGCAGAGGTGGAACAGTGTAGTAAGCTAGACCCATGGCATTAACCATGGTTTGTGGCTGAAATGATGGTTGTCCCAATCGATTGTAAGTGAAGACTTGTCTAGGTCTTCTTTCCATAGTGGATCTTCTTACTTGATCAGTTGGACAATTTCCTTGTGGACACAATGGCACTGGTCCGCTTTGACTGTCTTCTGGGGACGTGGGTCTTCCCTCGTGATCATGGTCACTTCCTGCATTTAACAGTTCAAATTGAGCTGGGAAGTTCTCTCCATCAGACTGTCCTTCCTGTTCGGGTTCTGCCTCTTTCATCTCTGCATTGTACCTTTCTTGTAATGACGCTCTCCTCACCAGGTTTTCTCTGGACATGATGCTTCCATGTTCATTCATTTTCTGAGTCCTATTACCTTGCGGTGCTTGATCTCTTCAAAACCTCAGCCAGTACTGAGTGTTCGTGTCTCCCTCATCATCCGATGTGTCAGTACTCGGTGTCAGTTTTCTCGCTTGATTTCCTCTATCTCTTATTTTCCTTCTCCGTTGTTCAGTTAGTGGTTTCTGTGTTTGCTGTGATGGTAACTCTACAGGAAGATCATTCACTAGTAATAACAGGTTCCGATGTAAAATCCGGATCCGGGGTTCACCAGACTCTGGCTGGATTTTATACACTGGGCTGTCATTGATCTGTTCTTTTACTTTGTAAATAGTTTTCTCCCAATAGGATCTTAATTTTCCTGGGCCACCTCTCTCACTCAGATTTCGCACAAGCACTCTGTCTCCAGGCTTAAGAACTACTCCCCTCACCTGCCGGTCATAGTATTTCTTGCCCTTTGCATTTGAGTGTCTGCTATTTTCAGAAGCGATCTGATATGCCTCTGTCATCCTTTTAGCCCACTTTTCTGCATAACCTTGTGCCGAATCCTGTTCTTCTCTTGTCCCTAATCCGAACAGCAGATCAATTGGTAGACGGGGGTGTCGACCATACAACAAGTAAAATGGGGAATAACCAGTTGCCTCATGTCTGGTACAGTTATAGGCATGGACAACCTGTGGGAGATGGTCTTTCCACCGGTCCTTCTCTTTCTCCTCAAGCGTCCTCAGCATCTGTAGCAGCGTTCGGTTGAATCTTTCAGCCGGATTGCCTTGTGGGTGATATGGTGTTGTTCTTGAATGTCCCACACCGGAGAGCTGACGTAAAGTTCGGAATAGTTCATTTTCAAACTCACGTCCCTGGTCGTGGTGTAATTTAGATGGATATCCAAAGCGTGGAATAAGGTCACTGAAAATTCTCTCTGCTGCAGTTTTGCCTGACTTATTTTTAGTAGGATAAGCCTGTGCAAATCGCGTAAAGTGATCCACAACTACCAAGATGTATTCAAACCCTCCTTTACTAGGTTCTAAGTGGAGGTAATCAATCGAAACGAGCTCGAAAGGTGAAGTGGTGGTGATACTTCTCATTGGTGCTTTCACGTGGGTGGTAGGTTTTTTCTGTTTAATACAGGAACATCTTCTTGTCACATACTCTTCAATGTCATTCTTCATGTATGGCCAATAGAACCTGTCCCTGGCCAGACTTATGACCCTTTCTGTCCCGACATGACCCATGTCATTATGAAGATGCTTCAAGACCATCTGTTTGAACCTTCCTGGCAAGACTAGTTGTTTTCTCAAGTTGGTCTTTCGATATAAAAGTCCGTCTTCAATGTGGAGCTTGCCCCACTCATGCAAGAGTTTCTTAGTAGTGCTGCTCACCCCACGTCTTGCTTCACCCGTCAGAGTCCTGCTCGTCTCTTTGAGCCGGAGTACTTCTCCAATAGCAGTATCTTCTCTCTGGGCAGTTCTCAGTTCACCTGGATTGATGGCTGACAGTGATCCACTGATACAGGGTCCTTCAGGTTGACTTGGGGATGTCATATTAATAACTGCAACCCAGGGGACTTCCTTCCCTTGTGCCATGTGATGCCCTTGCCATGCTGCATGGATGACTTCAGGTGATAGCTCCTCTGTACATCCGGCCACATACCTGTTTATATCAAGAGGACACTGGGACAGTGTGTCCGCATCCACATTGACTTTTCCAGGGCGATATTTTATGTCAAATCTAAAATCAGCTAACTCCCCTACCCAGCGGTGACCAACGGCGTTGAGCTTTGCTGTGCTTAGGATGTAGGTTAAGTGGTTATTATCGGTATAGATAGTGAAGTGGGGAGCATAAAACAAGTAGTCCCTGAATTTCTCACAGACCGCCCACTTCAAAGCTAGGAACTCAAGTTTTCCTGAGTGGAGGTGGTAGTTTTTTTCGGCTGATGTTAGCGTCCAAGACCCATAGGCGATAACCCTCAACTTCCTGTTTTTTCCGTTGGTATAGCACGGCTCCCAGACCGTCTTTTGGTGCATCGGTGTGCAATACGAAAGGCAAGCTGAAGTCTGGATATGCCAAAATAGGAGAGTCGACCAACATATCTACCAGTCTTTCCACCACACTCTGATGTTCTTCGACCCATCCTACAAGGGCCCTTGATGAGAGTTGGCTTCCTTTCTTCTTTCCTTGGAGAGAGTCTCTTACTGGAGTTTCAGGCTTGGTTGTTTTCACTTGAAGTAGTTCATACAGTGGTTTTGCAATTTTGGAGAAGTCTTGAATATAGGTACGGTAGTAACTCAGAAACCCAAGGAGCTGGCGGACTTCACCTACTGTGCTGGGCCTCTTGTCTTTCAAACTAAGAACCGCTTCCAGGTCTTTAGGGTCTATCCGTACTCCCTCCGCTGAGACTAACCGTCCTACATATCGAATTTCTCGCTTGAACAGCTCACATTTTGTTGGCCTCAGCTTGACACCATGGCTCATCAGTGATTTCAGCACCCGACGAACTCCAGCCACGTGATCTTCAAAACTTTTAGCATAACACAGGACATCATCCAGGTAGGGTAAGCAACACTCATCCCGTAAAGTGCTGAGCATCTCCTCCATGCCCCCTCTGAAATGCCGCTGGAGCATTAGTCAATCCGAAGGGGATCCTTATCCACTCATACAGCCCCCAAGGAGTGATGAATGCGGTCAGGTGTCGAGAGCCCTCCACCATGAATCCCTGGTGGTAGGCTTTGCCCTGGTCTAAGATAGAAAACCAGCTGTAACCGCCTAAGGTATCTGTAAGGTCCTGAATCCGAGGCAGTGGATGGCGATCTGGCACCGTCTTCTGATTTAGCTGCCTGTAATCAATACATAGCATCAACATTCCATCCTTCTTACGTACGCAGACAACTGGAGATGAATAAGAAGATTTGGACTTGACTATCCACCCTCTTGCCAACAGACCCTGTATGTAATCCTTCACTTCTTTATAAAGGGGTTTTGGTATGGATGCATACGTTCGCTGTACAGGGATGTCATCCTTCAAGTTGATCTCCATCTGTAAGCTTGGTATACATCCAATGTCATCTTCATCACGTGCAAAGGCTGCAGATTCCTCATACAGCATTTGGCGGACCATTTCTTTCTGTTCTTCGTCGAGGTGACTTAGATCTACAGGAGGGTTCCATAGAGCCGTTGCTGAAACAGTGTCATCATCCCCAAAATGTGCTTTTGAGTCCATACCAATGGTATTTACATCAGCTTTGCAATCGTTAACCTGGGCACCGGTCTGAGGCAACATAGAGATAGGCTGGATACTCCCAATTACTGTTCAGCGAGGCAATGTTATATCGTGTCTAGTATAGTTGCCAATTGGCACCTCAATATAGGGGGCCTCTACATTGTGGATTTCAACAAGACCATCAACAATGTCTAATTGTTCTAGATGCACACCCTCATCTTTAGGCTCAAACAACACGGCAGTTTTGTCGGTCTCTGGCTTAAACGGCACTCTGCATTTAACACAGACAACTTGGCCCTGTGGAATCACAACATTCTGTCTCCCTATCTTTACCAAAGCACACTCCTCCTCTACAGTGCACCTGTTCTGTACAACATTTACTATAACACTCGCTGCTTCTTCTTGAATTCCCATAGCTCTGCTCAGGAGGTTGCTAGCATTGTCATGGCTTTCTGTGTTCCCCCTGCATGTCTTCTAATCACTTCCTCGATTACATTGAA
>NW_024474691.1:0-1000 GCF_017654505.1 Polyodon spathula
TCCTAACAGTGGTCTTTCTAGCACCATGCGACTCACTAGAAAAGGTACCCGAATTGACGGATTGGAGTGGCCATCTCCTGGCTGGTCCACTTGCACCTCGATCCAACCGTCAAACGGTATCACTTCCCCGTTCACAGCAACTACATCAAGGCCTCTCTCAGCTCCCATCAGTTCCACCAACGGCCTTACTTTATGGTTAGGCAGGTATCTCTCCCTCCAAGCATGATCCAGAATGCTAACTTGGGCCCCTGTATCAAGTAATACACTTACAGCATAGCCATTCATGTAGCATTTTAGCAGACATTTGCCACCAACAAGTTGAGCTATATGGTCGGGACACATCTGTGCTTCTACTGGGAAGACTTCAGCTACAGTATTACCACAGACTTGGTCGTGTGTCCAAGCATAAGCACGTTCACACTGGAAAGAGCAATAAAGCAAAACCTTACACCTGGGGCACACCTTCAGCCTTGGTTGGGACTGACAGAAAACACACTTCTGGGACTTCTCAACTATTCCGGTCACTGTCTGTCCCGCCGCAGTGACCGGCTCCCATTTCCCGATTTGCTTGGTGATTTGAGGCAACCAACCGCTCTGTGTCCCTCTTCTCCACAGGTGAAACAGTGGTTACAATTAGTGGTGCCTTGTTTCACACAATTTGGACAAACTCCATGGCTCTCCTTCTTCAGAATTTGTAAAGTACTGGCATTACACTGACATGAGTGTCCTGATTGTTGTGAATTTTTCAAGGTGTCTATCATGCTTGACAGGGCTGCGACCTGAGCACTCAATTCTTCAATAGTTCTACAGGTCCTTTTGGATTCTACAGCTTCCTTCCCTGCCTTCTCAGCATTACTCTCTAATTGAGCACTATGTGCACATGCCATCTTGTTGCGAGGGACTTAGCCAAGCCTCCGCTGCCTTTCACTTTCCTCACTTGTAATCTTAATTACATGCCTCAATAGTGCTTCATCAGAAACGGCAAAATCAGACAGAAGAG
>NW_024474692.1:0-13000 GCF_017654505.1 Polyodon spathula
GTTTTAAATCTCTTCGTACATTGTTATGTTTTGTACCCAGCCCCTGGTAGACAGTGTGCAAAAACACGCCTTGGACTGTGGTGTTATCATACCTAATGTCTGTGTCAGCTTGCCTGGAAGCGAAAATGATCTTTTGTTTCAACCCAATCATTCTGTACAGAAATTGTTGGGGATTTTCATGGTCATACTGCTTAGCGCACATTAGCTCCTGGAAAAGCTCAGTGCTATTCTTTTCTCTTAAGTGTGATAGGAGAAAGCTTTTCAGTTCAGTAAGTGTCATGTCATCTTTGTTTATCAGCATGTCTTTAAAGTTTCCTGGTTTGATAATACGAAAGACACTCCTAATGATCTCACTCTCACTGTAATGCTCTTTAACGCCCTCTCCTATTTGTTTACATAAGTTGCTGAAACTAATATCAGAGGTAGTGTCACCTATTTGACCCCCGTGTATCTTAAATTTCCTACGCTGCAGGAATGGGACCTCTTTTGCATACGCAGTATTTTTACTCCTAGTATGTTGGTAATGTTCATTGCTGGGACTACTATCCATACTAGTGCGCTCCCTTGTAGTAGGGCGAACTGTTGTGAGTGTTGCTGTAGTAATTTTGTACTGTTCCAATTTTCTACCTAGTTGTTCGTAACTAGCCAACGTTTGTTGGAGCTCAACACCATGAGATATTTCAGTGGCATCGCCCGCTAGATCAACTGATAAGGATGGCATTTGCTGGTTTTCGTTTAGCCCCTCAATCTCTTTAGTAGGTTGGATAATTTCTGGGCTTTTCTCACGGTTTGCGATCAAATCATGTATCAAATCTTTTAGAAAAAGCAATTGTGCCACTCCTTGATCCTCTTGGTCGAGCAGTGCTTTGCTACATACATGAACATACACATATTCCAAACAACTTTCCTCATTGTTTTTATCTAGCTCATACAGGTTTCTGTCTGGTACCTGACCAATGTGTTCTGCAAGCTGATAGAGTTCATTGGCAGTTAGTCTGTGTAAGTCCTTCTGGATTGTCCACACCAACTCTTTTCTTTCAGGATTAGCCATGTTGCGGTTCTTCAGCAGCTTGGGTCTAGTAGCAGCGCTGCATCTCTGGAGCCAGGGTCCACTTTTAACCTCGACGTTCTGCCAGTGAGGTCCTGATTGGTCCCCCTTTCACCATCTGGATGCACACTGCTGCCACCCGTGTTGGTCTCGCTGTCTTGGTTTCTTCAAATCACTGAATCAGTTCCGCCAGGCATTGGAGACTGATCCCGGACGAGTCCCCACGATTCTGTATGGGTCTCGGGCAGAGAGCCCATCAACAGAAGATAAAGTGTTTAATCTGTTAAAATAGGAAAAGTAAAGACAGGACTAAATCAATTGTTGCTTGCAGTCTCTCGGTTTTATTACTGAAAATTTTAAAACATAAAACAATCCATCACTTCATTGAAGAAGTGCAGAGAAGAACAATAATAATCATGACAATAAAATAATAGCAATAGAGCATAACCAATAACAAGCCTTTTGAGATAGTCTTCATATTGGTATTCAACCGCTATCTCAGCGGTAGTATATTAAAATAAAACATGACAATCACAACAAAGAAGCATTCCACAATGGATAGTCTGTGTCATTTCTATAGTTATGCATTCTCCATATACATGTTATATAACTAGCATCACTATTTTAACACGTTCAGACTACTTCCATGGCACCGTTGCACTATTATTAATCATCAGTTCAACTACAAATATCATTCAAGTCTAAGCATCCTGAACTCAGTGTTAATAATGGTACATACAACTCATAATAAGGTATAAGTTTTAGTAATTCAAAACATGCATTTACATCACGTTATACCATGCCTAAATTCTACCTTTTATTAATTAGCAAAATGAAACACAGAATAACAAACATCACAGAAATATCAGTTTACACTGATTATTGGCATCAGGATAGTATGGGCTTAAATTTATTATCAGAACACCTTCAACTGTAATATTTCACAAGCATTTTATATATCTTTTAAACCAGTTTGTTTCACTTTGAAAACATAATCACCATCTTGTCTTCACTGACTAACACTATCTGTATTATTATCCCCACGTGGTGATCTCCACTATAATGGCCGATTCTAAATGTGTACTTTTATATATTAAAAATACATATTTAAACCACCAAAATAATGCACCAAACCCACAGAATAATAATCTATGGTATTTATCCTTGTGATATATGGCGTTTCAATGCTATATTGACTCTTACTAACCTGTTAAAATAGGAAAAGTAAAGACAGGACTAAATCAATTGTTGCTTGCAGTCTCTCGGTTTTATTACTGAAAGAAAGCATGATATCACCACTAACTGATAGCGCTGTCCTGCATTTAGGCTGCTCCACCTAGTGGCTGTATCAAATAGTGCAGTTTACTTAGGTTCAAGGAGGACTTGACGTGTTCCTATTTTAAAGGTACAGGTAAGTAAAAAAAAAAAAGTGTCCATACTTTTTCATGTATGAATTCTCACTTTTCGTGTGCGTCACATATAGAAAAAAAAGTATTAATACTACAATGTGATATTGGATTAAAGCTACAGGTTATTTACAACATTGCACAAGTAAGTTTCAAAGGATTATTACACTGTGGAGTTTGTAAAAAAAAAAAAAGATTTCTTCGCTTACCTAAGAAAATTGGAATACTGTTGTAACTTCTTTAAACAAAACTACTGCAGTCGCGAGTCTGTGCTAATTTTAATTGAGACATTGGTTCTTATAGGGCAGATTTCCACAGTTCTGCACAGTGCTGCGTAAAATCACTGAGATGCGCTGAAGACATCATTCAACTCCGCCCACAGAAATCTGTGCAGATTCTGCATAGCCCAGCGCAGGTTTGAAATGTTACCGCGGGGGGCTGGCTGCGGCTGTGAACCAAACGGACGATGCAAAGATCACGAGTGACCTGCTAATCGTAATGCAAATAACCACTAAAACTACTGCTGCCACCTTGTAGCGGAGGCGAATGACATTTTATCATTATACAATGAAGCCGTGAACAGCCTTGTCAACATTATATTAAATAAATAAATCCTTTAAACAAACATAATGTACTAAATCTGTGATAACTGATGTATCATTTTACAATAAAGTTAATGTTTATCAATTACATTAAATTGACTGTTGATAATCCAGACTACTGTAAATATAGCACGTTGAAATGTGAGCTGCGTGGACGTCAGAAAGACAGAAGCCAAGAGCAGCTGGTGTAGTCCCGGCAAACGGGCCTTAAATAGGACTAAATCAACATTTATAAAATACTAACCATTATCCTACAAAAAACACACACTATAAAATGAGGCTTTCCAATTAACAAAATGTTCATATTATATCTTGTTCTGCTGTAAACGCCTGAAAGCCTTAAAGTTGCCTGCAACGTCTAGTTATTATTATTAGGCTTCCAAGCCAAAGGCTGGGGAAGCCCATTGTTTTTGTTGTTGTTATTATTTATTTATTTATTTATCTTCCAAAAGTTGCTCAAAAACTCATGAAATTCACTACGCTGATAGATGCCTATGGGCAATAGTCGGTGATATTTGGCAAATGTGTGTAAGTCACATGGTAAGGCAGCCATATTGGATTTTGCAGAATTTCTTAAAACGTCTATATATTGGAAACCGATTACTGCAGAGTTCTGAAAATTGCTATACATGTTGAGGGATAGTCCATGGTTAACCGTCATTAATATGAAGCTGATTTGTACTGTGGTTTGGCAACCATGTTGATTAATACCATAAAAATATAAAATCATCAAAATTCAAACATCATCTTCTCTGAAACTGCTTATCCGATTGCAACACAAATTGAAATAAAACATCTCAGTATGGTCATCTCTTACACTTGTTCAAGGGAAATTGTTACTGTGAAAATCATGGCGGCCACGCTGGATGACATCATCTGCATACGCAACTGATTATAAACCTGCCTATTACTTTTAAACGGCTCAACTAAACCTCACGAAATTTGGCACGGATGTAGAGGACTATGGGACGTTGTGCCATGGTCAATATTATTTCTTGAAGTAACCATTTTTCACTGGTGTATACTAAGAACAGTTTCACAAACTCATGTAACTTAAAACACAATAATTACAGTGGAAAGTCTGATATTATTTTACACACACAGTACAGTATACAAAGACACACTGTAAACGCAGAAAACATTTTTGAAGTCCTGTTGCAGCTGTACAGCATCCATACGAAGAAAAAAAAAACTGCACCATGCTTTTTAAACCAGAAGACAATCGAAACAATAAAATGTACAATACTTGAGCTTTACAAGTCACACAAGTACAGTTTGTTTAAAAATCGGAATTAAGTTATGTTTACGACTGAACTGTGTTAACACAATCACAGATGCTGAATGTTTT
The DNA here is from genome assembly GCF_017654505.1 of Polyodon spathula. NCBI lineage: Eukaryota > Metazoa > Chordata > Actinopteri > Acipenseriformes > Polyodontidae > Polyodon > Polyodon spathula. The sequence goes on from NW_024474692.1 coordinate 4,405, forward strand.
GCATGCAAATAAGCCACGCATATAGCCTGTTTAAAAGAGACTTGAAAGTGCTGGCACAACTTTCTGACTGTATCTTTAATTGAACTACACTGAACAAAAATATAAACGCAACATGTAAAGTGTTGGTCCCATGTTTCATGAGCTGAAATAAAAGATCCCAGCTTATTTCTCTCAAATTTTGTGCACAAATTTGTTTACATCCCTGTTAGTGAGCATTTCTCCTTTGCCAAGATAATCCATCCACCTAACAGGTGTGGCATATCAAGAAGCTGATTAAACAGCGTGATCATTACACAGGTGCACCTTGTGCTGTGGACAATAAAAGGCCACTCTAAATTGTGCAGTTTTGTCACACAACACAATGCCACAGATGTCTCAAGTTTTGAGGGAGCGTGCAATTGGCATGCTGACTGCAGGAATGCCCACCAGAGCTGTTGCCAGAGAATTGAATGTTCATTTCTCTACCATAAGCCGCCTCCAACATCATTTTAGAGAATTTGGCAGTAGGTCCAACCAGCCTCACAACCGCAGACCATGTGTAACCATGCCAGCCCAGGACCTCCACATCTGGCTTCTTCACCTGCGGGATCGTCTGAGACCAGCCACTCGGACAGCTGATGAAACTGTGGGTTTGACAACCAAAGAATTTCTGCACAAACTGCCAGAAACCGTCTCAGGGAAGCTCATCTGCGCACTTGTCGTTTTCACCAGGTTCATAACTGACTTCAGTGGGCAAATGCTCACCTTCGATGGCCACTGGCACGCTGGAGAAGTGTGCTCTTCATGGATGAATCCCGGTTTCAACTGTACTGGCAGATAGCATGTATGGCATTGTGTGGGCGAGCGGTTTGCTGATGTCAGCGTTGTGAACAGAGTGCCCCGTGGTGGCGGTGGGGTTATGGTATGGGCAGGCATAAGCTACGGCCAATGACCACAATTGCATTTTATCGATGGTAATTTGAATGCACAGAGATACAGTGACGAGATCCTGAGGCACATTGTCGTGCCATTCATCCGCTGCCATCACCTCATGTTTCAGCATGATAATGCACGGCCCCATGTCGCAAGGATCTGTACACAATTCCTGGAAGCAGAAAATGTCCCAGTTCTTCCATGGCCTACATACTCACCAGACATGTCACTCATTGATCATGTTTGGGATGCTCTGGATCGACGTGTACGACAGCGTGTTCCAGTTCCTGCCAATATCCAGCAACTTCACACAGCCATTGAAGAGGAGTGGGACAACATTCCACAGGCCACAATCAACAGCCTGATCAACTCTATGAGAAGGAGATGTGTTGCGCTGCAGGAGGAAAATGATGGTTACACCAGATACTGACTGGTTTTCCGAGCCACGCCCCTACCTTTTTTTATAGGGTATCTGTGACCAACAGATGCATATCTGTATTCCCAGTCATGTGAAATAAATAGATTAGGGCCTAATGAGTTTATTTCAGTTGACTGATTTCCTTATAGGAACTGTAACTCTTTGAAACAAATCTTTGAAACAGTTGCATTCATATTTCTGTTCAGTGTAATTATTTTAAGTAATGAAACGTATAGACAGAACTATTCACAATCGCTTGCTCTTGATACGCACACTGTAAGTATTAGAAACAAATTATTGTGATCTCGGGCTGTACAGAAATGTTCTGTAAACTGTTTTTTTTTTTTTTTTTAATGCTGTTGTAGTAAAATTACATCATGCTTTTTAAACCCGAAGACAATTGAAACAATAAAGTGAATAATACATGAGCTGTGCAAGTCACACGAATACAGTTTGTTTAGTCAGCCTTGATATTTCTAGCAACTGAACTTGCAAGCCAGAAAAATAGTAACTATATCACGGTATATTAGAGGCTAATCTTACCCGAGACAAGTAACTGTGATAAGGACTAACGCTGTAGTAAATTAAAACAATGTCTGAAGCGACTATCTTGTCTACGTGTTTTTTTTTTCTTTTTTTTAACAAATAATTTGAGCCTGAAAAGGCTGTTTAAATATTAATAAATATTATGAGTAGACATTAAAAATGACGACACTATTGGTTGTGTGTCTGTAAAAAGAAACAAAATTAGTCAGAATGTACTCAGATTTGATTTGGGTTTTTCAGTGGTACTAATCGTTACCTCTAAATATGCAATGTTTATACATACACGCAAACATATATGTGGTTTAATTGCCATTATATCTCGTAAGTAACACATATTTTACTGTAAAGGTTATGTATTTAATCACATCCTGATGTAAAACATTATTCAAATGCTGGTGGCACAGCAGAATGTACAGATCAGTGCTAAACATAGTGTTCAAATTTGCGAGCTGCGGTTCCACGTGGTTTAATCTGAATTCCATGCGTGTAGACCCTGGTCATGCTTCTGTTCACTATCCCAGCGGCGCAGTAAACAGCAAGTAATAAAAAATATTATTAATAATTTACACCCAGTGTATGTACCTTAATTGTCCTGGTTTGTCAACTGTTTGTTTGTAACTAGTCTACCTGTTAAAGTATCGTTTTTTTTTTTTTTTTTTTTTTTAAATACATGTCAGTACGTGTTCGTTGTGTAGATGTCAGTGGACCCTAACTTATTGCATTTAGTATTACCTCTTAAAATGTATTAGTGAAAGTAATTTAATTCGACATATGGTAGGCAACGTGTTATTGCTAATCATACTGCTTGTTCAGTTGTCATTGTGTTTATTAAACCCATCTCTCAAATCTCTCACTACTCTTTGTTTTATATGTCTGGTGACTGACTTGTAAATACTTTTAATACAGTATTTAACAAGTAAATTCTTAAAACCAATGCCTAATTTGGTATTATATACTGTTCCTGGTAAATGTTATATAAAAGCAGTTGCGTGTTGTGTGTGCACGGATTCAGGAATTTATTTGTTTATTTATGTATTATTATTTAACGTAGGATGTGTGTTGATATAAATTGGTTTTGATTTGTGGTGCAAGTTTGCCCTCTCGTGGTGAAATGTTAGAATGCCTTCTTGGTGCACAAAGACTGTTTTTGAAAGTCTCACCACAAGAGACCGCTTATGACCATGAGAACTCGTAATTCCTGATAAAAATTATATTGCCTTACCATGCAACAGTAACCGTGCAAAAATTATATTGCCTTACCATGCAAGGGTGCTCTTTGGTCACATAATGGACATAGTGATATTTTGTCCAAATGTGTGCACTGCCTGTAACACAAACACAGCTGCATATGAGCTGTGCAGACCTCAGGGAACTAATGCCACATGAATGAAGCCGATTGCTTAAATGCATTTCACTGTAAAAGCTAATTAGAATATTGTTTGCATCCAAATAACATTTTAATTTGCTGCTAACCAATGCTTCCAATATTTTTGCCAAAACTGACACAGTCAGCAGTGTCCAAAATGATTTGTGTTGATAATGTTTGATCTATGCAACCAATGTGTTTAAATTTCACAGTAACTTCTTGGAAGCTGTACAGTTGCTTGCAACTCTAGTTAAGCTTCCTAGTCAGAGGAAGCCTATTGTTATTGTTAAAGTTTTATTTAAATTATTATTATTATTATTATTATTATTATTATTATTATTATTATTATTATTATTATTATTATTATTATTATTATTTTCCCAACGGTTTACTTGACTAACTCCAAACCCCACAAGCATCTTCCCTGATGCTGTATCAATACAACTGACTTTACAGCTACAAATTGTGCTGACCTGAAATGAAAATGGCTGTTTAACTCATTTTGTTTTTTAGAAACCTTTCAAAATCTTCTTCTTGGGAATCGGTGAAGTGATTGATCTGAAACTTGGTGTATATCATCAGCATCCAAACCCACATCAAGTTTGCGAAGCAGAAGTTGCTGTGATACATTTTCATGTCAAAATGGCTGCCACAAATCTCATCGAAACACGCCCTTAAAAGCAGTCTGCTTTTATTTGAAAACTGTCTGACCAACAGACTCCAAACTTGGTAGGCATCGTTCCGGTGACAGCGGAATACAAATATGTTAAAATGGTTATGTTTTGTGAAATAATATGGCTGCCACTTGTGGTGGGAAAATTACATCCCATGCAATTTATGTACTAACCTCTGAGCTGTTTGTTTAACCTGTGTGACTTAAAAAGGGATTATACCAATGTAATAAGAAATTTGAAGCTTATTTTCTATAATGTTTAAAATTAAGAAATACAATTATATAGTCTGGACGCTTGTCTTCCTCGTTCAGCCTTCATCACACATCTTGTTATTGCTGAGTGAAGAGGGTCTAAGGTGGACTGGAGATGTCCATATACAGCTATGCTTTGAAGTAGACTGTAAAAGAGCCTACGTGACAAGACAAAGAATGTCATGGTACCAGGAGGAACAAGACATGCTGGCCAAAGCGATAATAAGTTAATTATAAGTAGTTATGATATTTGTTATATGATGTGTTGTTATTGTATAATTTGATAGGCCTCTTTGATGTTATTACTGCTATGATTGTTTAAGCTTTCCATGTTCAGGTTTAAGAGATTTAGGTATAATATAATAATAATGTGTTATTATCGGTAGTTGTTTGTGACGATACATCCTCTTTCTTTTTGAAAGACAGGTGGCTGTTATAAGGAATTGGAAAAGTACTGACATTTAGCTAGACAGAGGAAGATCTATTTTATAGCAACTGCAAGCTGCTTCCGTGGCATTTCACAGAAATGTCACGACTTACTTTTATTTTAGGGGGGCTTGCAATTTAAATAAGTTGTTATGATTGGTCTCATTTAATCTTCCAAGTTGTTGCTATCTGCGAATATTGAGTTAAGCTTCTGTGATTGGCTCGCAACATTGCTCAGTTTCCTAACACCTGCGTGTGTTGAGATTGTTCTCGGGTTTGCAAACTATTAAACTTCTTTACTCAATCTTGCCTGTTCTACTGAGTCTCTGGGTTTCTGTCTTACAAGGTTTAAAGTGTAAACTTCCTTACACACTCCTACATTTTCTTCTTATATTTAAAACTGCTTCAGTTTAAAAATGGTTCACTTGATTAACTCCAAACTTGAAAACCATCATGTCTGTGTCGATTTGTGCATTAAACAAGATTGTCGCCTGATGCATTTTTGAAAAAAAAAAAAAAAAAAAATTCAAAATTATTATTATTATTATTATTATTATTATTATTATTATTATTATTATTATTATTATTATTATTCCGCAAAAGTTTGTTGCAGAGTTATGAAAACGCATGCGTGGGTAGATGCCTATGTGTAGACAACCAGACTGCCGTCCCCAAGTGGAAAAAGTTCATGTGAAAATATTGGACAATTTTCAAAACTCTTGTTGACAAAAATGACTTAAGATGGGGATCTGGCAATGTAGGCATATAGCGCATGAATGGCCTATAAAAAGAAAACGTTAAAACAAAATCAATTGCATGGTTGGTTTGCCCACTGTGTTGGATTTGTGCAAAATATTAAAAGATTTTCTTGTCTGAAACCGCAATGTTGATCGGCACCAAAATTGTCCCGTTTGCTCATGACAAGGTCCTTTCTAAGTTTTGTAAAATCCCTGCTTTTTCATTATAAAAATATGGATGCAGCGAGCAAAATAACAATTTCACGGGTTCACGTTGGATTTGCACAAAATATTCAAGATCTTCTTGTTTTGAAACTGCAAGGTTGATTGTCACCAAAATTGTTACGTTTGCTCATGATAGATCCTTTCTAAGTTTGGTAAAATTCATGCTTTTTCATTAAAAAACATGGATGAAGCGAGCAAAATAACAATTTCACGAATGCTATATTTACATATATTAAAGTATAAATCCGTATTGCAATACACCAGAGATATGAAACGAGTACGATAGTAGAGGATAATGTGAAGTACTATCAATTTCAAAATGGCGTTTTTTGGTCACATGGTTTGATGGCTATATTGATAATTGAAAAATTACTTTTATAACCCATAACAAGAACACTGTTGCATGTACAGTACCGGTCAAAAGTTTGAGTACACTTGCCGGAAACTAGGTTTTTTTCATAATTGATAATGTTTTACGTCGTATACATTTCTGTAAATACTTGAAAATGAAAATACATGTTACAATATACAAAACAAAACATAAGGAGTATCAAAGCAATGTTCGAGAAAACTGAAAATTGTCTCTAAATCTTGGATTCCTCGAAATGGCCACCCTTTGTCTTAATAACAGCCTCACAAACACCAGGCATTCAGTAAACAAGTTTCAGCAGGAAATCACCCGACGTGTCTTCCCAGCTCTTCTGCAACAATTCCCAGAGATGTAGGGAACTTGTGGGTAGCTTTGCTTTGACTCTTCTGTTCAGTTCGTCCCATACAAGTTCTATGGAGACTGGGCAGGCCAGGTCATTAGATTGAGTTGTCCTTCACTTTCCTTCTTCGCCAGATAGTTCTTGCACAACTTTGAGGTGTGTTTCGGGTCATTATCTTGCTGAAGAATTAAGCCAGCTTCAAGCAATCTCCTCTGAACAGTTGATGTTGAAACATCTGTACTTCTAGTAGCATTTAGCTGAGCTTGTATTTCAGGGGCAGTTAGTTGCTAGTTTTGCAGACTTGTGACTCAAATGAACTTGTTTTCTCATTCTGAGGTCACCCTTGGCCTGCCTGACCTTGTTCGGTCCTCATGAGTGCCAGTTTCTTCAAATTGTTTGATGGTCTTGGCCACAGCAGTTACAGACACTTGCAAAGTTCTTGCATTTTGTCTTAAAGATTGACCGTCATTTCTTAAAGTAATTACAGACTTTTTTCTTTGCTTAACCGAGCGTATTTTTGCCATTTTCTGCTCCCTTACATTCAGGAATGACAAACTTGTGCCTAAGGTACCTATATTTATAGTAATCATGGCCCCTCACCTGTTAACAATAGTTGGTGACAAAAGCTTAATTAGGTAACATGCTAGTTAACTCAAACTCAGACATCTAACAAAGACACTTTTATACTTAGACCAGTATTCTAACACCATCTTATTCACATTTCAGACTTTCAACTGACTTGGGCTTCAGACTGAAATCCCCTTACCTTGGGTGACTATTTCATTGAAATTGACAAGATTTACATTTTCATTTAAAAATTACATTTTTGAATGCAGTTCACTTATGATTATCAGCTTATATAAGTACACGTATCATATATTGAAATATTAAGTGTTTATAGACAAGTTTATACAGTTAAAAGCATAGATAATCATTAAAAACCTGCTTTCAAGCAGGTGTACTCAAACTTTTGACTGGTACTGTATGCTCTTCAATGTTGGCACAATTGTGCAGCCCATAATAAAGTAATAACTGCTAAAATCGAAAGCAGATTGGTCACATAATTTGGCGGCCATATCGGAATTAATGTTTAAATTTGATCTCCAAGTCATGCCGATGGGGTCATAGTTATAATGGAACACAGATAGGAACAGGCCGATAAAGCGTGGCCCGAATCCAAACGCTCGCAGGGTTCCGAAAAGGTACTCGTGATGCACCCGGTCAAATGCCTTCTCTTGATCCAGAGAGAGGAAGGCGACCGACCGATCCGTCCTCCTGCAGTAGTGCAGGAGGTCCCGAACCAGGAAGATGTTGTCAAAGATCATCCGGTTCGGGACTGTGTAGGACTGGTCGGAGTGGATCACGTCTGCTAGCACGGACTTGAACCTCAGGAAGGCGGCCTTGGCCACGATTTTGTAGTCCATGCACAGCAGCGAGACCGGGCGCCAGTTCTTGAGGCAGTGCAGATCCCCTTTATTGGGCAGGAGCGTGATAACAGCCCGCCTCATCGAAAGGGGCATCGATCTATGTAATAGACGGCCCGGCACGAGCTTGACCACATCGAGTACCATCGTCATGCGGAGTCAAGTGGGTTTCCTGCAGGAAGCACAACGAGTAACCTCCCTTTTTCAAGTGGAGATTACTTGGGCCCTGCGGAAATGGTCCTTACACCCGTTGATGTTAACGGTACCGATGGAATACATGATCCTCTGTCGGGAATAGTTGGCGACACTCAAGGGAGATCCTGAGATCTCCCGAAGTTCACCAACTGGTCATGAAGCTTTCGGGCACGAGTGTGCATGCACGTGCCCGAAGATTTGTTGGTGTGGCTGGCCCGGAGGAAGGATCTCACAGAGTTTAAAATCCTCTGGAAATCCCCCCATTTGTCCAGGGCCAGCTGTACCTTCTCCCTGCGGTGTATGGCGGTCTCCATGAAGTCCAGGAGCTCCGCTGGGATGTCCGCAGAAGGGGCGGACAGACCCTCAGAGCTCACGCTGCACGTGGCCTCCGAGTCCTCCTCACTCTCCTCCGATTCTCCACCGCCCAACTCGCGATGGAGAAGCACAACCCACCCTACCCACAGGGGACGCGACGGGAGACATCGGCGGAGGAACCCTCGCAGGCGCCTTCTGCACCCTAGATTTAGGGGGCGCAGATGGGCGCTCGGCATGTGCCATCGAGCGCGATGTCTTGGGTCCCTCTTTTGAGGGCCGAGGCACGGTCTCAGGCCCATCCCTGACCCTCGGAGGGAGGGGATCTACCCTCTCGGGTTCTTCCTCTCCCTCGGCTGCGGTCACCGGGACCGCCTCAGGCATTGTTTCCCCCCGTCAG
>NW_024474693.1:0-18978 GCF_017654505.1 Polyodon spathula
CTGCGCAACAGTCGCCGGCCAGGGCCCTCCGCCGCCGCAGAAAAGGGAAGCCTGATGTCTTCAGCCTGTTTCGTCAGACAGGGCTCCTCCTGTCCCCCCCTCGAGGACCACTGACAGAGACCGGCCCCCTGCAGTCTGGTGGGTCGGAGATTGGTTTTGCAGGAACCAGGGGTGGATCTTTTGTGTCCCTAGAAAAAAGGGTGGGGGGACCTCCCCCCCCCCCCCTCCCCCCTCCCCCCTCCCCCTCCCCCCTCCCCCCCCTCGGCGGGGGTTGCCTGCATGGGCTCCACGTCACCCGCGGAGCCCGTCTCAGGCACGGGAGCCAAGACCGCCTCCCCGCCGGAGACGGGAGCCTGAGGCAGATCTTTTTCCGGGAGGGGTGGTTCTTCCCCCAACTCCGGCCCCTCGGCGGTGGCCGCCTCGTGAGCTGGTTCAGCCCTTGGCAACACCGGGTTTAGGGCCCGTCTCGCCGTCGGAGGAAGGCGGCACCCGAGGTAGCCGCTCCGCACAGGAACCCTCCTTCACCCCCTCGGCGACCTCTGCCGCGGCTGGCTCCTCGATGGTAGAGTCGGGGCCGGTTTCTGCGGTCTTTTGCGATACGGGAAACCACCTGGAGGGCTTCTTCTTCTTCTCGCCTCCGGCAGCGCTTCTCACCTCCCGCTTGGTGGGTCCGGCAAGGGAGTTTCCTTTTCAGGGCTCCCCCGACCCGCCGCCAGACAACACAGCGGCGAGTTTTGTTGCCCCCCTGCTTGGCCTCCCCAGAGGACTTGGCCACCTTCTTTTTGCCTCGGGAGCTTCCTCCTCCTTCCCCCCCCCCTTTGATGTTACCGGGAGGGGGGCAGGTGTTATCTTGCCCCCCTCCGCGGGCCTCTTTGAGGGCCCCGGGGGCGAGGTGGACTCGGAGGGGAGCGGTGTGGGCGCAGGTGGCTTTGTGCCCTGCTGGAGCTTGGGGCATCTCTTTTTCTGGTGCCCCAGCAAATTGCAGTGGTAGCACCGCACCTCCTCCGAGGAGTATAAAAATGACATAATTGGTCCCCTCGAAGGGTACCACGAAGCTGCCCTCCGCCACTTCCTTACCCGCCAGGTAGATGGTCACCTGGCGGTGGAAAGATAAGACGTGGCGGAGGTGCTGGTCCTTGCAGCCCAGGGGGAGGGGGTGGATGGATGTCTTAATCTCTCCCAGGGCTTGCAAGTGGGGCCTGATGAGGTCGTCCTTCCAAAAAAAAAGGTGGTATGTTTGATAGGATGACCCTTGTGCCCAGGCCTACGAACGGTTCGACGGGGAGAAATCTCTGCCATCGCGAGACCCCTCTCGATTGCGGTGTTCGCGGCGGCCTCCGATTTCAGAAAAAAAGATGGCTTTGCCGTACATTTTGGAGGCCGCCACGATTGCCGATGGCCCCACCACTTTGACCATGGCTTTAACAAAGCTTTCAATCGAGAGGGAGTCCTTCAGGAGGCACTTGACCCCGTGCCTCCTGGTAATATTTTTAAAAGGGGCTGCAGTTTCCCCTGCAGCCACCTTTGTCCATTTTTTGGGGGCTTCTGGGGCTTATTTTTATTTATTTATAAAACAAACCGACTCACCCCTGCACTTCAATAGAGCAGGGGTGCGCAAAACAAAATAGGAAAAAAAAGGAACTTTTTTTTATTTATTTATTTTTTCAAAAAAAAATATTTATTTTTTTTTTAAAATAAAATAAACACACACCCCTGCACTCCAATAGTGCAGGGGGAAACAAAAAATCAAAAAGTATTTATTTATTTCAAAATAAAAAAAACTAATGTTTTAATTTTAAAATAAACAAACAAATACACACACCCCTGCACTCCAATAGCACAGGGGCACATAAAAATAAAAATCAAACAAAAGAAAAAGATTATTATTATTTTTTTTTTTTTTTTTAACAAATAATCTATAGGGCAAAATGAGGGGGGGGGGGGGGGGACCCTTAATTTTGCTTTTAATAATAATAAACAAAGGAAAGTAAATCAAGTCAAAGGTTTTCTAAAAATAAAATTTTGGGTATTCCCAGGTATGGGAGCACTGTAGCGTTTTTCGCCATATAGGCTTTCAATAGCTTCTTTAGTATAGGAAGAACACCCATTGTCTTTTATTTCGGTAGAAACGTTTTACAGATTTGAAATAGAAGATACAGGGCAACATTTCCAAAATTAAACTTTGCCAAGCAAGATCGATTGAAATTTTCTTTTAGTGGACAGACTGCAGTGTTTGTAGGGCATATAGGCTTTCAATAGCTTCTTTAGTTTTTAGAGAACAATCCATGATCTTTTATTTCGGTAGAAACATTTTATAGATTTCGAATGCAAGATAAGAGGTGACATCTCAAAAAGTAAACATTGCAGCCAATATTATTTTGGGTATTCCCAGGTATGGGAGCACTGTGGCGTTTTTCGCCATATAGGCTTTCAATAGCTTCTTTAGTATAGGAAGAAAACCCATTGTCTTTTATTTCGGTAGTAAGGTTTTACAGATTTGGAAAACAAGTCACAGTAAGACATGTCCCGAAATTAAGAGGGCCGCCCATATTCTTTTGTAAATTCCCAGGTATGGCACTACCCGTGTTTAGAGAGCATATCGGATTTCAAATGAATCTTTAGTTTTGTCGAAAACCCATTGTCATACTTGCGGTAGAAACATGTTACAGATTTGGGAAACAAGTCACAGTGTGACATTTCCCAAAATTAAGATAGCCGCCCATATTCTTTTGGAAATTGCCAGGTAGGGCAGTACCGAAGTTTCTATAGAGGATTTCGGATTTCAAATGCTTCTTTAGTTTTGATAGAAAACCCATTCTCTTTATTTCGGTAGAAACATTTTATAGATTTCGAATACAAGATAAGAGGTGACATCTCAAAAAGTAAACATTGCAGCCCATATTATTTTGGGTATTCCCAGGTATGGGAGCACTGTAGCGTTTTTCGCCATATAGGCTTTCAATAGCTTCTTTAGTATAGGAAGAACACCCATTGTCTTTTATTTCGGTAGAAACGTTTTACAGATTTGAAATAGAAGATACAGGGCAACATTTCCAAAATTAAACTTTGCCAAGCAAGATCGATTGAAATTTTCTTTTAGTGGACAGACTGCAGTGTTGTAGGGCATATAGGCTTTCAATAGCTTCTTTAGTTTTTAGAGAACAATCCATTATCTTTTATTTCGGTAGAAACATTTTATAGATTTCGAATGCAAGATAAGAGGTGACATCTCAAAAAGTAAACATTGCAGCCAATATTATTTTGGGTATTCCCAGGTATGGGAGCACTGTGGCGTTTTTCGCCATATAGGCTTTCAATAGCTTCTTTAGTATAGGAAGAAAACCCATTGTCTTTTATTTCGGTAGTAAGGTTTTACAGATTTGGAAAACAAGTCACAGTAAGACATGTCCCGAAATTAAGAGGGCCGCCCATATTCTTTTGTAAATTCCCAGGTATGGCACTACCCGTGTTTAGAGAGCATATCGGATTTCAAATGAATCTTTAGTTTTGTCGAAAACCCATTGTCATACTTGCGGTAGAAACATGTTACAGATTTGGGAAACAAGTCACAGTGTGACATTTCCCAAAATTAAGATAGCCGCCCATATTCGCCCATATTCTTTTGGAAATTGCCAGGTAGGGCAGTACCGAAGTTTCTATAGAGGATTTCGGATTTCAAATGCTTCTTTAGTTTTGATAGAAAACCCATTCTCTTTATTTCGGTAGAAACATTTTATAGATTTCGAATACAAGATAAGAGGTGACATCTCAAAAAGTAAACATTGCAGCCCATATTATTTTGGGTATTCCCAGGTATGGGAGCACTGTAGCGTTTTTCGCCATATAGGCTTTCAATAGCTTCTTTAGTATAGGAAGAACACCCATTGTCTTTTATTTCGGTAGAAACGTTTTACAGATTTGAAATAGAAGATACAGGGCAACATTTCCAAAATTAAACTTTGCCAAGCAAGATCGATTGAAATTTTCTTTTAGTGGACAGACTGCAGTGTTTGTAGGGCATATAGGCTTTCAATAGCTTCTTTAGTTTTTAGAGAACAATCCATTATCTTTTATTTCGGTAGAAACATTTTATAGATTTCGAATGCAAGATAAGAGGTGACATCTCAAAAAGTAAACATTGCAGCCAATATTATTTTGGGTATTCCCAGGTATGGGAGCACTGTGGCGTTTTTCGCCATATAGGCTTTCAATAGCTTCTTTAGTATAGGAAGAAAACCCATTGTCTTTTATTTCGGTAGTAAGGTTTTACAGATTTGGAAAACAAGTCACAGTAAGACATGTCCCGAAATTAAGAGGGCCGCCCATATTCTTTTGTAAATTCCCAGGTATGGCACTACCCGTGTTTAGAGAGCATATCGGATTTCAAATGAATCTTTAGTTTTGTCGAAAACCCATTGTCATACTTGCGGTAGAAACATGTTACAGATTTGGGAAACAAGTCACAGTGTGACATTTCCCAAAATTAAGATAGCCGCCCATATTCTTTTGGAAATTGCCAGGTAGGGCAGTACCGAAGTTTCTATAGAGGATTTCGGATTTCAAATGCTTCTTTAGTTTTGATAGAAAACCCATTCTCTTTATTTCGGTAGAAACATTTTATAGATTTCGAATACAAGATAAGAGGTGACATCTCAAAAAGTAAACATTGCAGCCCATATTATTTTGGGTATTCCCAGGTATGGGAGCACTGTAGCGTTTTTCGCCATATAGGCTTTCAATAGCTTCTTTAGTATAGGAAGAACACCCATTGTCTTTTATTTCGGTAGAAACGTTTTACAGATTTGAAATAGAAGATACAGGGCAACATTTCCAAAATTAAACTTTGCCAAGCAAGATCGATTGAAATTTTCTTTTAGTGGACAGACTGCAGTGTTTGTAGGGCATATAGGCTTTCAATAGCTTCTTTAGTTTTTAGAGAACAATCCATTATCTTTTATTTCGGTAGAAACATTTTATAGATTTCGAATGCAAGATAAGAGGTGACATCTCAAAAAGTAAACATTGCAGCCAATATTATTTTGGGTATTCCCAGGTATGGGAGCACTGTGGCGTTTTTCGCCATATAGGCTTTCAATAGCTTCTTTAGTATAGGAAGAAAACCCATTGTCTTTTATTTCGGTAGTAAGGTTTTACAGATTTGGAAAACAAGTCACAGTAAGACATGTCCCGAAATTAAGAGGGCCGCCCATATTCTTTTGTAAATTCCCAGGTATGGCACTACCCGTGTTTAGAGAGCATATCGGATTTCAAATGAATCTTTAGTTTTGTCGAAAACCCATTGTCATACTTGCGGTAGAAACATGTTACAGATTTGGGAAACAAGTCACAGACATTTCCCAAAATTAAGATAGCCGCCCATATTCTTTTGGAAATTGCCAGGTAGGGCAGTACCGAAGTTTCTATAGAGGATTTCGGATTTCAAATGCTTCTTTAGTTTTGATAGAAAACCCATTCTCTTTATTTCGGTAGAAACATTTTATAGATTTCGAATACAAGATAAGAGGTGACATCTCAAAAAGTAAACATTGCAGCCCATATTATTTTGGGTATTCCCAGGTATGGGAGCACTGTAGCGTTTTTCGCCATATAGGCTTTCAATAGCTTCTTTAGTATAGGAAGAACACCCATTGTCTTTTATTTCGGTAGAAACGTTTTACAGATTTGAAATAGAAGATACAGGGCAACATTTCCAAAATTAAACTTTGCCAAGCAAGATCGATTGAAATTTTCTTTTAGTGGACAGACTGCAGTGTTTGTAGGGCATATAGGCTTTCAATAGCTTCTTTAGTTTTTAGAGAACAATCCATTATCTTTTATTTCGGTAGAAACATTTTATAGATTTCGAATGCAAGATAAGAGGTGACATCTCAAAAAGTAAACATTGCAGCCAATATTATTTTGGGTATTCCCAGGTATGGGAGCACTGTGGCGTTTTTCGCCATATAGGCTTTCAATAGCTTCTTTAGTATAGGAAGAAAACCCATTGTCTTTTATTTCGGTAGTAAGGTTTTACAGATTTGGAAAACAAGTCACAGTAAGACATGTCCCGAAATTAAGAGGGCCGCCCATATTCTTTTGTAAATTCCCAGGTATGGCACTACCCGTGTTTAGAGAGCATATCGGATTTCAAATGAATCTTTAGTTTTGTCGAAAACCCATTGTCATACTTGCGGTAGAAACATGTTACAGATTTGGGAAACAAGTCACAGTGTGACATTTCCCAAAATTAAGATAGCCGCCCATATTCTTTTGGAAATTGCCAGGTAGGGCAGTACCGAAGTTTCTATAGAGGATTTCGGATTTCAAATGCTTCTTTAGTTTTGATAGAAAACCCATTCTCTTTATTTCGGTAGAAACATTTTATAGATTTCGAATACAAGATAAGAGGTGACATCTCAAAAAGTAAACATTGCAGCCCATATTATTTTGGGTATTCCCAGGTATGGGAGCACTGTAGCGTTTTTCGCCATATAGGCTTTCAATAGCTTCTTTAGTATAGGAAGAACACCCATTGTCTTTTATTTCGGTAGAAACGTTTTACAGATTTGAAATAGAAGATACAGGGCAACATTTCCAAAATTAAACTTTGCCAAGCAAGATCGATTGAAATTTTCTTTTAGTGGACAGACTGCAGTGTTTGTAGGGCATATAGGCTTTCAATAGCTTCTTTAGTTTTTAGAGAACAATCCATTATCTTTTATTTCGGTAGAAACATTTTATAGATTTCGAATGCAAGATAAGAGGTGACATCTCAAAAAGTAAACATTGCAGCCAATATTATTTTGGGTATTCCCAGGTATGGGAGCACTGTGGCGTTTTTCGCCATATAGGCTTTCAATAGCTTCTTTAGTATAGGAAGAAAACCCATTGTCTTTTATTTCGGTAGTAAGGTTTTACAGATTTGGAAAACAAGTCACAGTAAGACATGTCCCGAAATTAAGAGGGCCGCCCATATTCTTTTGTAAATTCCCAGGTATGGCACTACCCGTGTTTAGAGAGCATATCGGATTTCAAATGAATCTTTAGTTTTGTCGAAAACCCATTGTCATACTTGCGGTAGAAACATGTTACAGATTTGGGAAACAAGTCACAGTGTGACATTTCCCAAAATTAAGATAGCCGCCCATATTCTTTTGGAAATTGCCAGGTAGGGCAGTACCGAAGTTTCTATAGAGGATTTCGGATTTCAAATGCTTCTTTAGTTTTGATAGAAAACCCATTCTCTTTATTTCGGTAGAAACATTTTATAGATTTCGAATACAAGATAAGAGGTGACATCTCAAAAAGTAAACATTGCAGCCAATATTATTTTGGGTATTCCCAGGTATGGGAGCACTGTAGCGTTTTTCGCCATATAGGCTTTCAATAGCTTCTTTAGTATAGGAAGAACACCCATTGTCTTTTATTTCGGTAGAAACGTTTTACAGATTTGAAATAGAAGATACAGGGCAACATTTCCAAAATTAAACTTTGCCAAGCAAGATCGATTGAAATTTTCTTTTAGTGGACAGACTGCAGTGTTTGTAGGGCATATAGGCTTTCAATAGCTTCTTTAGTTTTTAGAGAACAATCCATTATCTTTTATTTCGGTAGAAAATATTTTATAGATTTCGAATGCAAGATAAGAGGTGACATCTCAAAAAGTAAACATTGCAGCCAATATTATTTTGGGTATTCCCAGGTATGGGAGCACTGTGGCGTTTTTCGCCATATAGGCTTTCAATAGCTTCTTTAGTATAGGAAGACATCTCAAAAAGTAAACATTGCAGCCAATATTATTTTGGGTATTCCCAGGTATGGGAGCACTGTGGCGTTTTTCGCCATATAGGCTTTCAATAGCTTCTTTAGTATATTTCGGTAGAACACCCATTGTCTTTTATTTCGGTAGATTTCCATAGGTTTTACAGATTTGGAAAGAAAGTCACAGTAAGACATTTTACAATATCGATTGAAATTCCCAGGTAGTGGACAGACTGCAGTGTTTGTAGGGCATATAGGCTTTCAATAGCTTCTTTAGTTTAGGAAGAAAACCCATTAGCTTCTTTAGTATAGGAAGAAAACCCATTGTCTTTTATTTCGGTAGTAAGGTTTTACAGATTTGGAAAACAAGTCACAGTAAGACATGTCCCGAAATTAAGAGGGCCGCCCATATTCTTTTGTAAATTCCCAGGTATGGCACTACCCGTGTTTAGAGAGCATATCGGATTTCAAATGAATCTTTAGTTTTGTCGAAAACCCATTGTCATACTTGCGGTAGAAACATGTTACAGATTTGGGAAACAAGTCACAGTGTGACATTTCCCAAAATTAAGATAGCCGCCCATATTCTTTTGGAAATTGCCAGGTAGGGCAGTACCGAAGTTTCTATAGAGGATTTCGGATTTCAAATGCTTCTTTAGTTTTGATAGAAAACCCATTCTCTTTATTTCGGTAGAAACATTTTATAGATTTCGAATACAAGATAAGAGGTGACATCTCAAAAAGTAAACATTGCAGCCCATATTATTTTGGGTATTCCCAGGTATGGGAGCA
This sequence comes from Polyodon spathula, assembly GCF_017654505.1. Classification (NCBI taxonomy): domain Eukaryota; kingdom Metazoa; phylum Chordata; class Actinopteri; order Acipenseriformes; family Polyodontidae; genus Polyodon; species Polyodon spathula. The sequence goes on from NW_024474693.1 coordinate 8,554, forward strand.
CTGTAGCGTTTTTCGCCATATAGGCTTTCAATAGCTTCTTTAGTATAGGAAGAACACCCATTGTCTTTTATTTCGGTAGAAACGTTTTACAGATTTGAAATAGAAGATACAGGGCAACATTTCCAAAATTAAACTTTGCCAAGCAAGATCGATTGAAATTTTCTTTTAGTGGACAGACTGCAGTGTTTGTAGGGCATATAGGCTTTCAATAGCTTCTTTAGTTTTTAGAGAACAATCCATTATCTTTTATTTCGGTAGAAACATTTTATAGATTTCGAATGCAAGATAAGAGGTGACATCTCAAAAAGTAAACATTGCAGCCAATATTATTTTGGGTATTCCCAGGTATGGGAGCACTGTGGCGTTTTTCGCCATATAGGCTTTCAATAGCTTCTTTAGTATAGGAAGAAAACCCATTGTCTTTTATTTCGGTAGTAAGGTTTTACAGATTTGGAAAACAAGTCACAGTAAGACATGTCCCGAAATTAAGAGGGCCGCCCATATTCTTTTGTAAATTCCCAGGTATGGCACTACCCGTGTTTAGAGAGCATATCGGATTTCAAATGAATCTTTAGTTTTGTCGAAAACCCATTGTCATACTTGCGGTAGAAACATGTTACAGATTTGGGAAACAAGTCACAGTGTGACATTTCCCAAAATTAAGATAGCCGCCCATATTCTTTTGGAAATTGCCAGGTAGGGCAGTACCGAAGTTTCTATAGAGGATTTCGGATTTCAAATGCTTCTTTAGTTTTGATAGAAAACCCATTCTCTTTATTTCGGTAGAAACATTTTATAGATTTCGAATACAAGATAAGAGGTGACATCTCAAAAAGTAAACATTGCAGCCCATATTATTTTGGGTATTCCCAGGTATGGGAGCACTGTAGCGTTTTTCGCCATATAGGCTTTCAATAGCTTCTTTAGTATAGGAAGAACACCCATTGTCTTTTATTTCGGTAGAAACGTTTTACAGATTTGAAATAGAAGATACAGGGCAACATTTCCAAAATTAAACTTTGCCAAGCAAGATCGATTGAAATTTTCTTTTAGTGGACAGACTGCAGTGTTTGTAGGGCATATAGGCTTTCAATAGCTTCTTTAGTTTTTAGAGAACAATCCATTATCTTTTATTTCGGTAGAAACATTTTATAGATTTCGAATGCAAGATAAGAGGTGACATCTCAAAAAGTAAACATTGCAGCCAATATTATTTTGGGTATTCCCAGGTATGGGAGCACTGTGGCGTTTTTCGCCATATAGGCTTTCAATAGCTTCTTTAGTATAGGAAGAAAACCCATTGTCTTTTATTTCGGTAGTAAGGTTTTACAGATTTGGAAAACAAGTCACAGTAAGACATGTCCCGAAATTAAGAGGGCCGCCCATATTCTTTTGTAAATTCCCAGGTATGGCACTACCCGTGTTTTTAGAGAGCATATCGGATTTCAAATGAATCTTTAGTTTTGTCGAAAACCCATTGTCATACTTGCGGTAGAAACATGTTACAGATTTGGGAAACAAGTCACAGTGTGACATTTCCCAAAATTAAGATAGCCGCCCATATTCTTTTGGAAATTGCCAGGTAGGGCAGTACCGAAGTTTCTATAGAGGATTTCGGATTTCAAATGCTTCTTTAGTTTTGATAGAAAACCCATTCTCTTTATTTCGGTAGAAACATTTTATAGATTTCGAATACAAGATAAGAGGTGACATCTCAAAAAGTAAACATTGCAGCCCATATTATTTTGGGTATTCCCAGGTATGGGAGCACTGTAGCGTTTTTCGCCATATAGGCTTTCAATAGCTTCTTTAGTATAGGAAGAACACCCATTGTCTTTTATTTCGGTAGAAACGTTTTACAGATTTGAAATAGAAGATACAGGGCAACATTTCCAAAATTAAACTTTGCCAAGCAAGATCGATTGAAATTTTCTTTTAGTGGACAGACTGCAGTGTTTGTAGGGCATATAGGCTTTCAATAGCTTCTTTAGTTTTTAGAGAACAATCCATTATCTTTTATTTCGGTAGAAACATTTTATAGATTTCGAATGCAAGATAAGAGGTGACATCTCAAAAAGTAAACATTGCAGCCAATATTATTTTGGGTATTCCCAGGTATGGGAGCACTGTGGCGTTTTTCGCCATATAGGCTTTCAATAGCTTTTTTGTAAATTCCCAGGTATGGCACTACCCGTGTTTAGAGAGCATATCGGATTTCAAATGAATCTTTAGTTTTGTCGAAAACCCATTGTCATACTTGCGGTAGAAACATTTTACAGATTTGGAAAACAAGTCACAGTGTGACATTTCCCATAGCCGCCCATATTCTTTTGGAAATTGCCAGGTAGGGCAGTACCGAAGTTTCTATAGAGGATTTCGGATTTCAAATGCTTCTTTAGTTTTAAAACCCATTGTCTTTTATTTCGGTAGAAACATTTTATAGATTTCGAATACAAGATAAGAGGTGCATTTCAAAAAGTAAACATTGCAGCCCATATGGGAGCACTGTAGTTTTTCGCCCCAATAGCTTCTTTAGTATAGGAAGAAAACCCATTGTCTTTTATTTCGGTAGAAACGTTTTACAGATTTGAAATGATCAAGATACAGGGCAACATTTCCAAAATTAAACTTTGCCAAGCAAGATCGATTGAAATTTTCTTTTAGTGGACAGTTTAGCTTCGAAAACCCATTGTCTTTTATTTCGGTAGAAACATTTTATAGATTTTCAATGACAGCCAATATTATTTTGGGTATTCCCAGGTATGGGAGCACTGTGGCGTTTTTCGCCATATAGGCTTTTAGCTTCTTTAGTATAGGAAGAAAACCCATTGTCTTTTATTTCGGTAGTAAGGTTTTACAGATTTGGAAAACAAGTCACAGTAAGACATGTCCCGAAATTAAGAGGGCCGCCCATATTCTTTTGTAAATTCCCAGGTATGGCACTACCCGTGTTTAGAGAGCATATCGGATTTCAAATGAATCTTTAGTTTTGTCGAAAACCCATTGTCATACTTGCGGTAGAAACGTTACAGATTTGGGAAACAAGTCACAGTGTGACATTTCCCAAAATTAAGATAGCCGCCCATATTCTTTTGGAAATTGCCAGGTAGGGCAGTACCGAAGTTTCTATAGAGGATTTCGGATTTCAAATGCTTCTTTAGTTTTGATAGAAAACCCATTCTCTTTATTTCGGTAGAAACATTTTATAGATTTCGAATACAAGATAAGAGGTGACATCTCAAAAAGTAAACATTGCAGCCCATATTATTTTGGGTATTCCCAGGTATGGGAGCACTGTAGCGTTTTTCGCCATATAGGCTTTCAATAGCTTCTTTAGTATAGGAAGAACACCCATTGTCTTTTATTTCGGTAGAAACGTTTTACAGATTTGAAATAGAAGATACAGGGCAACATTTCCAAAATTAAACTTTGCCAAGCAAGATCGATTGAAATTTTCTTTTAGTGGACAGACTGCAGTGTTTGTAGGGCATATAGGCTTTCAATAGCTTCTTTAGTTTTTAGAGAACAATCCATTATCTTTTATTTCGGTAGAAACATTTTATAGATTTCGAATGCAAGATAAGAGGTGACATCTCAAAAAGTAAACATTGCAGCCAATATTATTTTGGGTATTCCCAGGTATGGGAGCACTGTGGCGTTTTTCGCCATATAGGCTTTCAATAGCTTCTTTAGTATAGGAAGAAAACCCATTGTCTTTTATTTCGGTAGTAAGGTTTTACAGATTTGGAAAACAAGTCACAGTAAGACATGTCCCGAAATTAAGAGGGCCGCCCATATTCTTTTGTAAATTCCCAGGTATGGCACTACCCGTGTTTAGAGAGCATATCGGATTTCAAATGAATCTTTAGTTTTGTCGAAAACCCATTGTCATACTTGCGGTAGAAACATGTTACAGATTTGGGAAACAAGTCACAGTGTGACATTTCCCAAAATTAAGATAGCCGCCCATATTCTTTTGGAAATTGCCAGGTAGGGCAGTACCGAAGTTTCTATAGAGGATTTCGTTCAAATGCTTCTTTAGTTTTGATAGAAAACCCATTCTCTTTATTTCGGTAGAAACATTTTATAGATTTCGAATACAAGATAAGAGGTGACATCTCAAAAAGTAAACATTGCAGCCCATATTATTTTGGGTATTCCCAGGTATGGGAGCACTGTAGCGTTTTTCGCCATATAGGCTTTCAATAGCTTCTTTAGTATAGGAAGAACACCCATTGTCTTTTATTTCGGTAGAAACGTTTTACAGATTTGAAATAGAAGATACAGGGCAACATTTCCAAAATTAAACTTTGCCAAGCAAGATCGATTGAAATTTTCTTTTAGTGGACAGACTGCAGTGTTTGTAGGGCATATAGGCTTTCAATAGCTTCTTTAGTTTTTAGAGAACAATCCATTATCTTTTATTTCGGTAGAAACATTTTATAGATTTCGAATGCAAGATAAGAGGTGACATCTCAAAAAGTAAACATTGCAGCCAATATTATTTTGGGTATTCCCAGGTATGGGAGCACTGTGGCGTTTTTCGCCATATAGGCTTTCAATAGCTTCTTTAGTATAGGAAGAAAACCCATTGTCTTTTATTTCGGTAGTAAGGTTTTACAGATTTGGAAAACAAGTCACAGTAAGACATGTCCCGAAATTAAGAGGGCCGCCCATATTCTTTTGTAAATTCCCAGGTATGGCACTACCCGTGTTTAGAGAGCATATCGGATTTCAAATGAATCTTTAGTTTTGTCGAAAACCCATTGTCATACTTGCGGTAGAAACATGTTACAGATTTGGGAAACAAGTCACAGTGTGACATTTCCCAAAATTAAGATAGCCGCCCATATTCTTTTGGAAATTGCCAGGTAGGGCAGTACCGAAGTTTCTATAGAGGATTTCGGATTTCAAATGCTTCTTTAGTTTTGATAGAAAACCCATTCTCTTTATTTCGGTAGAAACATTTTATAGATTTCGAATACAAGATAAGAGGTGACATCTCAAAAAGTAAACATTGCAGCCCATATTATTTTGGGTATTCCCAGGTATGGGAGCACTGTAGCGTTTTTCGCCATATAGGCTTTCAATAGCTTCTTTAGTATAGGAAGAACACCCATTGTCTTTTATTTCGGTAGAAACGTTTTACAGATTTGAAATAGAAGATACAGGGCAACATTTCCAAAATTAAACTTTGCCAAGCAAGATCGATTGAAATTTTCTTTTAGTGGACAGACTGCAGTGTTTGTAGGGCATATAGGCTTTCAATAGCTTCTTTAGTTTTTAGAGAACAATCCATTATCTTTTATTTCGGTAGAAACATTTTATAGATTTCGAATGCAAGATAAGAGGTGACATCTCAAAAAGTAAACATTGCAGCCAATATTATTTTGGGTATTCCCAGGTATGGGAGCACTGTGGCGTTTTTCGCCATATAGGCTTTCAATAGCTTCTTTAGTATAGGAAGAAAACCCATTGTCTTTTATTTCGGTAGTAAGGTTTTACAGATTTGGAAAACAAGTCACAGTAAGACATGTCCCGAAATTAAGAGGGCCGCCCATATTCTTTTGTAAATTCCCAGGTATGGCACTACCCGTGTTTAGAGAGCATATCGGATTTCAAATGAATCTTTAGTTTTGTCGAAAACCCATTGTCATACTTGCGGTAGAAACATGTTACAGATTTGGGAAACAAGTCACAGTGTGACATTTCCCAAAATTAAGATAGCCGCCCATATTCTTTTGGAAATTGCCAGGTAGGGCAGTACCGAAGTTTCTATAGAGGATTTCGGATTTCAAATGCTTCTTTAGTTTTGATAGAAAACCCATTCTCTTTATTTCGGTAGAAACATTTTATAGATTTCGAATACAAGATAAGAGGTGACATCTCAAAAAGTAAACATTGCAGCCCATATTATTTTGGGTATTCCCAGGTATGGGAGCACTGTAGCGTTTTTCGCCATATAGGCTTTCAATAGCTTCTTTAGTATAGGAAGAACACCCATTGTCTTTTATTTCGGTAGAAACGTTTTACAGATTTGAAATAGAAGATACAGGGCAACATTTCCAAAATTAAACTTTGCCAAGCAAGATCGATTGAAATTTTCTTTTAGTGGACAGACTGCAGTGTTTGTAGGGCATATAGGCTTTCAATAGCTTCTTTAGTTTTTAGAGAACAATCCATTATCTTTTATTTCGGTAGAAACATTTTATAGATTTCGAATGCAAGATAAGAGGTGACATCTCAAAAAGTAAACATTGCAGCCAATATTATTTTGGGTATTCCCAGGTATGGGAGCACTGTGGCGTTTTTCGCCATATAGGCTTTCAATAGCTTCTTTAGTATAGGAAGAAAACCCATTGTCTTTTATTTCGGTAGTAAGGTTTTACAGATTTGGAAAACAAGTCACAGTAAGACATGTCCCGAAATTAAGAGGGCCGCCCATATTCTTTTGTAAATTCCCAGGTATGGCACTACCCGTGTTTAGAGAGCATATCGGATTTCAAATGAATCTTTAGTTTTGTCGAAAACCCATTGTCATACTTGCGGTAGAAACATGTTACAGATTTGGGAAACAAGTCACAGTGTGACATTTCCCAAAATTAAGATAGCCGCCCATATTCTTTTGGAAATTGCCAGGTAGGGCAGTACCGAAGTTTCTATAGAGGATTTCGGATTTCAAATGCTTCTTTAGTTTTGATAGAAAACCCATTCTCTTTATTTCGGTAGAAACATTTTATAGATTTCGAATACAAGATAAGAGGTGACATCTCAAAAAGTAAACATTGCAGCCCATATTATTTTGGGTATTCCCAGGTATGGGAGCACTGTAGCGTTTTTCGCCATATAGGCTTTCAATAGCTTCTTTAGTATAGGAAGAACACCCATTGTCTTTTATTTCGGTAGAAACGTTTTACAGATTTGAAATAGAAGATACAGGGCAACATTTCCAAAATTAAACTTTGCCAAGCAAGATCGATTGAAATTTTCTTTTAGTGGACAGACTGCAGTGTTTGTAGGGCATATAGGCATATAGGCTTTCAATAGCTTCTTTAGTTTTTAGAGAACAATCCATTATCTTTTATTTCGGTAGAAACATTTTATAGATTTCGAATGCAAGATAAGAGGTGACATCTCAAAAAGTAAACATTGCAGCCAATATTATTTTGGGTATTCCCAGGTATGGGAGCACTGTGGCGTTTTTCGCCATATAGGCTTTCAATAGCTTCTTTAGTATAGGAAGAAAACCCATTGTCTTTTATTTCGGTAGTAAGGTTTTACAGATTTGGAAAACAAGTCACAGTAAGACATGTCCCGAAATTAAGAGGGCCGCCCATATTCTTTTGTAAATTCCCAGGTATGGCACTACCCGTGTTTAGAGAGCATATCGGATTTCAAATGAATCTTTAGTTTTGTCGAAAACCCATTGTCATACTTGCGGTAGAAACATGTTACAGATTTGGGAAACAAGTCACAGTGTGAAACCCAAAATTAAGATAGCCGCCCATATTCTTTTGGAAATTGCCAGGTAGTTACAGATTTGGGAAACAAGTCACAGTGTGACATTTCCCAAAATTAAGATAGCCGCCCATATTCTTTTGGAAATTGCCAGGTAGGGCAGTACCGAAGTTTCTATAGAGGATTTCGGATTTCAAATGCTTCTTTAGTTTTGATAGAAAACCCATTCTCTTTATTTCGGTAGAAACATTTTATAGATTTCGAATACAAGATAAGAGGTGACATCTCAAAAAGTAAACATTGCAGCCCATATTATTTTGGGTATTCCCAGGTATGGGAGCACTGTAGCGTTTTTCGCCATATAGGCTTTCAATAGCTTCTTTAGTATAGGAAGAACACCCATTGTCTTTTATTTCGGTAGAAACGTTTTACAGATTTGAAATAGAAGATACAGGGCAACATTTCCAAAATTAAACTTTGCCAAGCAAGATCGATTGAAATTTTCTTTTAGTGGACAGACTGCAGTGTTTGTAGGGCATATAGGCTTTCAATAGCTTCTTTAGTTTTTAGAGAACAATCCATTATCTTTTATTTCGGTAGAAACATTTTATAGATTTCGAATGCAAGATAAGAGGTGACATCTCAAAAAGTAAACATTGCAGCCAATATTATTTTGGGTATTCCCAGGTATGGGAGCACTGTGGCGTTTTTCGCCATATAGGCTTTCAATAGCTTCTTTAGTATAGGAAGAAAACCCATTGTCTTTTATTTCGGTAGTAAGGTTTTACAGATTTGGAAAACAAGTCACAGTAAGACATGTCCCGAAATTAAGAGGGCCGCCCATATTCTTTTGTAAATTCCCAGGTATGGCACTACCCGTGTTTAGAGAGCATATCGGATTTCAAATGAATCTTTAGTTTTGTCGAAAACCCATTGTCATACTTGCGGTAGAAACATGTTACAGATTTGGGAAACAAGTCACAGTGTGACATTTCCCAAAATTAAGATAGCCGCCCATATTCTTTTGGAAATTGCCAGGTAGGGCAGTACCGAAGTTTCTATAGAGGATTTCGGATTTCAAATGCTTCTTTAGTTTTGATAGAAAACCCATTCTCTTTATTTCGGTAGAAACATTTTATAGATTTCGAATACAAGATAAGAGGTGACATCTCAAAAAGTAAACATTGCAGCCCATATTATTTTGGGTATTCCCAGGTATGGGAGCACTGTAGCGTTTTTCGCCATATAGGCTTTCAATAGCTTCTTTAGTATAGGAAGAACACCCATTGTCTTTTATTTCGGTAGAAACGTTTTACAGATTTGAAATAGAAGATACAGGGCAACATTTCCAAAATTAAACTTTGCCAAGCAAGATCGATTGAAATTTTCTTTTAGTGGACAGACTGCAGTGTTTGTAGGGCATATAGGCTTTCAATAGCTTCTTTAGTTTTTAGAGAACAATCCATGATCTTTTATTTCGGTAGAAATTTTATAGATTTTTTATAGATTTCGAATGCAAGATAAGAGGTGACATCTCAAAAAGTAAACATTGCAGCCAATATTATTTTGGGTATTCCCAGGTATGGGAGCACTGTGGCGTTTTTCGCCATATAGGCTTTCAATAGCTTCTTTAGTATAGGAAGAAAACCCATTGTCTTTTATTTCGGTAGTAAGGTTTTACAGATTTGGAAAACAAGTCACAGTAAGACATGTCCCGAAATTAAGAGGGCCGCCCATATTCTTTTGTAAATTCCCAGGTATGGCACTACCCGTGTTTAGAGAGCATATCGGATTTCAAATGAATCTTTAGTTTTGTCGAAAACCCATTGTCATACTTGCGGTAGAAACATGTTACAGATTTGGGAAACAAGTCACAGTGTGACATTTCCCAAAATTAAGATAGCCGCCCATATTCTTTTGGAAATTGCCAGGTAGGGCAGTACCGAAGTTTCTATAGAGGATTTCGGATTTCAAATGCTTCTTTAGTTTTGATAGAAAACCCATTCTCTTTATTTCGGTAGAAACATTTTATAGATTTCGAATACAAGATAAGAGGTGACATCTCAAAAAGTAAACATTGCAGCCCATATTATTTTGGGTATTCCCAGGTATGGGAGCACTGTAGCGTTTTTCGCCATATAGGCTTTCAATAGCTTCTTTAGTATAGGAAGAACACCCATTGTCTTTTATTTCGGTAGAAACGTTTTACAGATTTGAAATAGAAGATACAGGGCAACATTTCCAAAATTAAACTTTGCCAAGCAAGATCGATTGAAATTTTCTTTTAGTGGACAGACTGCAGTGTTTGTAGGGCATATAGGCTTTCAATAGCTTCTTTAGTTTTTAGAGAACAATCCATTATCTTTTATTTCGGTAGAAACATTTTATAGATTTCGAATGCAAGATAAGAGGTGACATCTCAAAAAGTAAACATTGCAGCCAATATTATTTTGGGTATTCCCAGGTATGGGAGCACTGTGGCGTTTTTCGCCATATAGGCTTTCAATAGCTTCTTTAGTATAGGAAGAAAACCCATTGTCTTTTATTTCGGTAGTAAGGTTTTACAGATTTGGAAAACAAGTCACAGTAAGACATGTCCCGAAATTAAGAGGGCCGCCCATATTCTTTTGTAAATTCCCAGGTATGGCACTACCCGTGTTTAGAGAGCATATCGGATTTCAAATGAATCTTTAGTTTTGTCGAAAACCCATTGTCATACTTGCGGTAGAAACATGTTACAGATTTGGGAAACAAGTCACAGTGTGACATTTCCCAAAATTAAGATAGCCGCCCATATTCTTTTGGAAATTGCCAGGTAGGGCAGTACCGAAGTTTCTATAGAGGATTTCGGATTTCAAATGCTTCTTTAGTTTTGATAGAAAACCCATTCTCTTTATTTCGGTAGAAACATTTTATAGATTTCGAATACAAGATAAGAGGTGACATCTCAAAAAGTAAACATTGCAG
>NW_024474694.1:0-12215 GCF_017654505.1 Polyodon spathula
CCAGCTACAGTTTTGACAATGTTTAGGGAGCAGGAGGAGAAGCGAGAGGAGAGAGAGACACGGCACCTGGAACAGCTCGCCCAGTTCTTGGGACAGCTGGTAGAAAAACTATCAATATCAACATCAGAGAGAGCGGTTGCCCGGATGTTTGCAGCTCAGCCTAATCTTCAGAAGATGACCTCGGAAGATGATCCCGAGGCTTTCTTGATTACGTTTGAGAGAGTGGCAGAGGCTGCAGAGTGGCCTAGGGAACACTGGGCCATGAAATTGGCACCCTGCCTGACAGGGGAAGCTCAGGCAGCGTATCGAGCCCTGACGGCCACGAATGCAGGGGACTATGTCAAAGTTAAAGAAGCCATTCTCTCACGCCTCGGGATCACGGAGGAAACATACCGGCGCCGTTTTCGGGAATACCAGCTGTCCAAGGGGATGCGGCCCCGGGTTGCGGGACAATATCTTTTAGATCAGTGCACCCGGTGGCTGCGGCCAGAAGAACATACACCCCAAGAACTGGTGCAGAAAATAGTTATAGAACAGTTTGCGTCTATACTACCGCCAGGGAATCGAGAGTGGATTAAGAGGAATAGACCTACCACTCTCGAAGATGCCCTCCTCCTGGCGGAGGCCTACGAAGACGCAAACGAAGGTGCCGGGTCAGACCCCACTCCTGCCCCTAAACTAACTCGGACCAACCAACCAATGAAGCCCAGAGGGGGTAACCGGACCTTCAGACCATGGAGGTCGAGGTTAGCCCCATCCTGGGCGAGAGAGAATCCCCCTAACCTGCCGGTCGCGGACTCGCAGGACAGATTAACTCCGTTGATGCCTCCTAACCAAGTGTGCTACCAATGTAATGAGCCTGGACACATTGCCAGGAATTGTCCAGTAATAAAGGTGGACCTGGCGACAAGATCCTGGTCAGCAGTAACAGGTAGGAACACTGGGGAATGTCGGGAGGGCCCTTATCAGTTAAGAGTACAGGTCGGGGGAAAGAGTACTTACGCATTTGCGGACTCTGGGTGTGCACAAACATTGATTCGGCAAGCTCTCTTGGATGGGGTAGCCTGGGAGCCACAGGGTAAAGTGGCTATCTCCTGTATTCATGGAGAAACTCGGGTTTATCCCACCACTAAAGTTAGACTTATTGTAGGTGATTATTCAGCTTGCGTTAAAGTGGCTGTAGCGCAATGTTTACCATACCCTGTTCTCCTGGGAAGAGACTGGCCGTTTTTTGATCGTATTTTAGGTCGGGAAATGGTCTTAGTTTCTACCAGGGGACAATTAAAGCAACAGGAGAAAACAATTGGCGAGATTTTTCCGTTGCAATCCGACCTGTTTAACCCTAAAATCCGCCCAAGAAAAACAAAAAGAGAGCGTCGGGTGGAAAAATATGAGGGAACTCTGAGACGACAAGGGGAGGGGTCTGACACAAAAGTAAACCAATCGCTGAAACGGCAAGGAAAGGGAGTAGGTATTCAGTGTAACCGGGGCTGCGAGGTTACTGAGGTGGAAGGTCATGTAATAAAAGACACTCCTCTCTGTGTACCTAACCATTGGGACCGAGATATTGACTTGGGATATGAACAACAAAATGATCCCACGTTACAGTATGCTTGGAAACGGGTTAGATATATCGAGGGGAAGGATATGCAGGAAGGACAACCGGTGGTATTTCCGCATTTTTCTGTATCTGGGCACTTATTATATAGAATAACCCGGGCTCCCGGGACGGGACAGCTCGTAAAACAGTTATTGGTTCCTAGGCCTTTTCAGTCAGAAATCATGAGATTGGCGCATGACATTCCATTTTCAGGTCATTTGGGAACTGAAAAGACTCAGGAACGAATTCTGGCCCGGTTTTTTTGGCCTGGGGTTTATGGTCTTGTGCGGAAGTATGTATCGGAGTGTCCTGAATGTCAATTAGCTGCCCCTAAGTCAGTTCGCCCCGCACCTCTGGTTCCACTTCCAATTATTGGGGTACCGTTTGAAAGGATTGGTGTAGATTTAGTAGGCCCTCTGGAGGGAACAGAGTCAGGATATCGGTATATTTTAGTAGTAGTGGACTACGCAACGAGATATCCAGAAGCTGTTCCCTTACGCTCTATGAATGCAATAGCTGTAGCGAATGAATTGGTAAAAATATTCTCTAGGGTGGGAATCCCGAAAGAAATTCTCACTGATCAGGGCACTAATTTTATGTCAGACTGTATTCAGCAACTATATAAATTATTGAAAATTCGTTCAATTAGAACCTCAGTTTTTCATCCACAAACGGATGGGCTTGTTGAACGATTTAATCAGACTTTGAAAAATATGTTGCGCCGCTTTGTAGATCAAGAAAAACGCAATTGGGCTAAACTGCTTCCCTACTTGCTCTTTGCAGTTCGCGAGGTACCACAATCCTCAACGGGGTTTTCCCCGTTTGAGCTCTTGTACGGTCGGCAGCCGCGGGGTATCTTGGATCTCATAAGAGAAGGCTGGGAAGAACAGTCAAAGGAGTCTAAAAATGTAGTAAAATACGTGTTGCAGTTACGCGATCGCTTAGAATTAGTCGGTCGATTGGCACATGACAATCTCAAAGCGGCACAGCAGAAGCAGCAACAAAGCTACAATAAAAATGCAAGAATTCGGAACTTTCGACCTGGAGATAAAGTGTTGTTATTGTTGCCCTCATCGGAATCTAAGTTGTTTGCTAAATGGCAGGGTCCCTTTCAGGTTATTCGAGCAATTGGTAAAGTCAATTATGAGATCCGACAGCCTGGGCGTCGGAAAGAAAGTCAAATTTATCATGTTAATCTCCTGAAACCGTGGAAAGAACGGGAAGTCCATTTTATATCTCCTGTACAGGAGGGAGAGGATTTTGGACCCTCAATTGAGTCAGAGTCAGCAATTGAGGTCCCGATGGGGGAACAATTAACTCCTGATCAGCGTGAAGAGGTAAGCAATCTAATTAAAATGTTCAGTGATGTGTTTTCTAACGTGCCTGGAAGAACGCATTTGATCGAACATGCTATTATCACTCCGCCAGGTCTAAGAGTTAGACAGAGACCGTATCGCATTCCAGAGAGTCGGAGAGATTCTGTTCGAAGGGAGGTGGAGTGTATGTTGAAACTTGGGGTAATTGAACCTTCCCGAAGTGAGTGGTGTAGCCCAATAGTACCAATAGACAAGCCAGATGGGTCACTACGATTATGTATCGATTTTAGGAGGGTGAATGCTATCTCCAAGTTTGATGCATATCCCATGCCTCGAGTAGATGAACTCTTAGACAAACTGGGGCAAGCTCGGTTTATTTCAACTCTGGATCTGACGAAAGGATATTGGCAAATTCCATTAACGAAAGCCTCTCGTGAGAAAACGGCATTTTCAACCCCAGAGGGTCTTTTTCAATTTTGTACTATGCCGTTCGGACTTCATGGAGCGCCTGCTACTTTTCAGAGACTAATGGACAGGGTTTTACAACCTCATCGAGAGTATGCAGCTGCGTATATCGATGATGTAGTCATTTATAGTTCTTCCTGGAGAGAACATTTGACTAGATTAGAAGCCGTCTTACAGTCTCTGAGGAGGGCGGGGCTCACAGCGAACATGGCAAAGTGCGCTATTGGAAAAGAAGAAACTAAATATTTAGGTTTCATAATGGGTAAGGGTAGAGTGAAACCGTTGGTTTCAAAAGTCCAGGCTTTGTTGGATTCACCGGTACCTACCACGAAAACCCAGGTGAGATCACTGTTAGGGTTGGCTGGTTATTACCGCCGCTTTATTCCACACTTTTCCACTATAGCCGCCCCTCTCACTGATCTCACTAAAAAGAACGCTCCAAATAAAATTAAGTGGAGTGCAGAGTGTCAGACAGCCTTTGAATCTATTAAAACTAATTTGAGTCAGGCCCCAGCATTAATAAGCCCGGATTTCAGCCGAGAGTTCGTCCTGCAGACAGATGCATCGCAGACTGGTCTGGGGGCGGTTCTGTCCCAGGAGAGAGATGGTGTAGAACACCCGATACTATACATCAGTCGGAAGTTACTGCCCAGAGAACAGAGGTATTCGGTAGTGGAGAAAGAATGCCTGGCAGTGAAATGGGCAGTGGAATCTTTAAAATACTATCTTCTGGGACGACCTTTTGTACTCATCACAGATCACGCTTCTTTAAAGTGGTTAGACACGATGAAGGATTCAAACGCTAGGATTACGCGGTGGTACCTGGCGCTCCAACCCTTCGCCTTTCAAATAAGGTATCGTGCGGGTAAGTTACATCAAAATGCTGATTTTTTTTCCCGGGAGGGAGGTAAAAGGGAAGGGTTAGAGGTTTCCGAGTGTTCCTTCGGCTCCACTCTGAGGGGTGGGATATGTGATGAGTCAAAGGGGTTTCGGTCTGTGATTCAGCCTCCCGACAGTAGATGGCATCAAACCAACTCGGGACTTCCCTTACCAAGATCTCGTGACCATGGCAAAAGTCATCTTTTGAGGGGCGGCAGATCACCTTGGTGAGGCACCTTGGTGAGGGGCGGAAGTACGAGTATGTAAATTCCAGCCACTGGAGTCAAGTGAAGGATAAGGACACGTGTCGGTTGGGGATTGGTGTTCCACTGACTACAGAGGCGGGACATTACATACTAAAGGGAACGTACTACTGTGTTCGGGGTTGGTCCGAAAGTAAAGTAGGAGGAGTAACGGGTGGAGGGAGAGTCTGGTTTTGTGCAGCGGGATTTTTGAAACACTAACATTTCTTTTGTCTTTTTTTTGTTTATGTATGGTCACCACGAAGACAAATTAAAGACGAGTCATCACAGTTTGTTTTGGATTCCACCCCTGCACTCCTTCCCTCACACCATTTTGTTTTTCGTTTGTTATTTAATCCTTTTTGTTGTGTATAGAAAATAAAAATAAATTATTTTATTTCTGTACACATAAATTACTGTCTGGACATTCCATTTAATACACTCTCGCCTCACAGGGATTAAAAAAAAAAAAAAAACATTCACTTACGCTCGTGGAGAGAGCCTTTTTATTCCCAATATTGCTAAAAATACAATGCAGTATAATCAACTTTTTTTTACATGAATATTCAACAACCCAATACATACCAATCACTGTCAGCCTCGTAGGCAAACACCACATACTAAAGTATTATTAACCACTGTACACGCTGCTTACACCAGGTGATGTCACATTTCAGGATACCGGTATCTCAATTTCCAGGGAATGAGCGGTTTATTTGAACTCCTGTTTACATGCTTTCCTTTGCAGTATTGAACGCTTTTACAATAGTTATAATAAACATAATAGACATAATAAACGGACAGGGAAGAAACACTAGGATATACAATATTAGTTATCAGATTCTGTATCAAGAGATTTTTTTAAAAAATGTTTTATTATTTTCCTAATACTATTGTACATTTATGATGAGACAATAAAAATGTGAGTTGGTGTGTTGGTATTGTAATTTTGACAAACGGTGTACTGAAGGTGATTGCCCAGCCTACCCGTGGTTATTCTTTTGTTTAAACCTTTTCTTTTGGTCCTCAGGCCGTATTTTGTTTGTTCCTGTTTGATTTGTCTAATGAAGTGCACAACAGCTCTTTAAAGCTGCAGCTTTCTGTCTGGGGTTCTGATTCCAGACAGTAACCAGCCTGGGCCGGGATGCTACCCTGTCACAGCAAGAAAAAGAAATAACTGAATTATTTCTAAATTTGACAATTCACAAATGAGTAAAACAACAAGGGAACACTGTATTGAAGATTAATTATGATGTCTGCATCATGTATATTATACAATTTATTGATATTTTAAAATGGACTAGTTCCATGCATCGCAGGCATAAATAAATAAATACATAAATAAATAAAAAATTGAAGACCCAATACACTTTTATCCACGCATATCTCTATTTTAACTTGTTATGTCTACATGAAAATATACCAGGGAACGGACTTATTGTGACGTCTATATCATTCATATTAAATGACTTATTTCTGTTTTAAAATGGAACATCTGAATCCCAAAAAACAAACAACTTTAGAGAAATAAAAAGTGGTCTGATATAAATGTGATTTGAACCTACAACCTTCAGTTTGCCAGCGTCTTATGTTAACTGTCATTAGTGCTACACGAATAGTTAAGAGCCGCATTATTTTGAAAGATGAAGTCAGCCGGCTGAGATTTCTCCGGAATTTTCTCATTCTCATTCTGAGCTTTTGCGATGGAGCTCTGAAAACTTTTGGCTTCCTGTGAGTGTAACACTCATTATGGTCCCCATTAGCACAAGGAGGTACGATTTCTATACTGGTCGAGGAGAGTAACGCTATTTGCGGTCCTCGCGGGACAGAAAAGGAACATAATTTCTGAGAATTAGTTATGCTGAATGATGGCCTATATATTTGGTAAAAGTAAAAATAAAAAAATAAATACATAAATAAATGAATACATATACATGTATGTATTTATTTATCTTGATATTTATTTATTATAAATAAACAATGACATTTAATACTGTATGAAATGAAAATAATCAACCATTCTTGTTCAAATGTATATTAGTGAAGATATTTGTACATAAAGGTCGTCATGCTTTCATATATATATTTGAAAGTATATATACTTTCAAATTTCATATATTGTAACGACCCAGACAATTGCTTTGTCCGTGCCTATCAAACAGTAAAGCAGTAATGCTTTGCATTACATTAATCTGGGTGTCATTAAATACATCATTTTTATATTAAAACAAACAAGAAAAACCTATAATATATTGTTTATATCATAATTAAACCAGATATGCATGTGTGTATGTTTACTATGTACTCGTGTTAGTTGTGATATTATTGTGACGTGCAGACATAAGCCCGATACACGCTTCTTGCAGAGGAGTCGGTAGTTTTGTACAGCCGTATCAGCACTATGCTTTAGTACGAGAGGACAGGGGTTTGCGCCCGCTCTCCGCTTGTGTGTGCATTGCCTGCGGATCCGAGATCGCTACCTTATATTGAAAAACCCAATTTTAATACATTTTAACTAATCTGGCCTCATACAGACACACCAGCAGTGCTGGTTGTTTTGTGTTTTAACGCTTATTAATAACGTTTGTAAATACCATTTTATCGGCGGGCAAATCGCATCGGGGTGTGTGGAGACCTTAACACACTTAGGGCTTAAGTGAACCATACAAAGCTGAAACGTAAGAAAGGTAAGAAGCATTTTTCAGGTCATTGGGGTTGGGTGTATTGATTTCATGGTACCAGGCAGATCTGTTGTACAGTACAATTTCACTTGTAACAATGTGTCAGCTCCGGTGGAAATCATTTTGAAAATTAATGCATAACTGTTTGAAAGTTTAACACCAGAGAGCCCACTGGTGCTAAATTATCAAACCCTCCTCTAATCAAGCCCCCCCCCCCAATAAAAAAAGCAACTTATTCTTAAATGCAAATGTATACAGTAACTGAGTGGCACTGAATTCATTGCTGCTGGTCTCTGCTTGTTTTGTGGCCACACTTTATGAACCTATCTGCTTTAAAAACAGTGCAGGAATCTGTTTGTCAGGACTCCCTCCATGTAGCTTAATAAGCACTTTATTTGTCTGTTTAAAACCTTGTTCTCTCATAAGTGTAATACAACATCCAACATTCATACTTTGATAGAAAGTACACTGAGGTGAGGTGCAGGGTCATCTATAGTAAGGAGCTTCATAAGTGGTGGATGAAGAAGTGAGGTTTCTAATGTTGTAATTTTTCTCTGTCTGACTCAAACATCAAAACAATTAATATTGAAGACAATGAATTAGTGAAAGGCCATGTAACAGTGAAGTACAACTGTGAATTAACTGCAATTGTGAATTGTTTTCCACATCAGCTATTCCCTACAGAATTTGTCAGAAAGTGTTTAGTTGTGACCGTTGTTCCTCCTATACGATATAATTTGACAAATTAGAAACACTGGGACATACTATACTATATTAACTATCAGATTCTGTGTCTCATTTTTTTAATATATATTATTTTCCTAATATTGTTGTATATTTATGATGAGACAATAAAAAATGTGGCAATCCTAATGAAATGAGTTGTGTTTGTGTAAAACCAAACCGTCATTATTCCACAACATTGATGTGATGATTTATCTTGTTTATCTTCAATTCAGTTTGTGTTTTACAGGCACAAAGTTTGCAGTGCTAGCCTGGATTTGTATTCTCCACAACAGTTACCCCATGCCCAATTGCAACATACCTCACAAATAGGGTACATGTTAACAAAATGGGGACACCAGATAGAGTAGTGTAAAAAGATAAGCTTCAACCTGTAAGCTATGCTACCATAAAATGAATTGTGTATTCACAAGGTTAAAAAAAAAAAAGTTATGAAACTGTAAAAATGCACCAGAAGTTACACATAACATAGTAACATATATCACAACAAACCACGCTTTGATTTCTGGTTTCATATCTTCCAAGCACAGTGTGGCAGGCTGGTGAGTGGATAGAGGCCCAGAGACAGACTGCAGTTCAAAAAAATAACTATTTTATTATAAATAAACAAAAATAAAGTGCACAAGGGCAAAATAACAGATACTCAAACACAAATAAAGCAAAAACAAAACTCACAAAAATAAAGTTTCCAGGCTGGGCAATGCCTTCACTGGATTTAGAAAATTCAAAAACCACAAAACAAACACCAACCTACTTCCTCAGCTCCCTCTCCCCAAATGAGAAGCAGAGGCCTCCTTTTATATCAGGTGGCTGGGCGCTGATTGATCGTTAATCAACCTAATCAACTAATCAACCCCAGCCACCTGAACATAATAAACCCAGGCAGGTAGGGGAAGTTAACCCCATCCCTGCCAATTTCTAAAGAGCAGAGCTTTGCTCTGCCACACACCTCCCCCCATGTACAACGTACACCGGCCGCAATCGGCCAACTCCCCCTTCCCCCCCCCCCCCCACCCCCCTCCCCCCAAGAGTCCAATTATGTCCCTTGGGTGGGCTGTTATGGTGGGTGGTGGTGGGCGGGGTTGATGTCGGAGCCCCCAAGCCTTCTTTGGTTGAGGGGGCCCCGAATCTCCAAGGTAGCACGGCGACGGCGGCCCGGCTCCCTCTGGTGGCGGAGGCGGCGACGGCGCCCTGGCTCCCTCTGGTGGCGGAGGCGGCGACGGCGCCCCGGCTCCCTCTGGTGGCGGAGGCGGCGACGGCGGCCCGGCTCCCTCTGGTGGCGGAGGCGGCGACGGCGGCCCGGCTCCCTCTGGTGGCGGAGGCGGCGACGGCGGCCCGGCTCCCTCTGGTGGCGGAGGCGGCGACGGCGGCCCGGCTCCCTCTGGTGGCGGAGGCGGCGGCGGCGGCCCGGCTCCCTCTGGTGGCGGAGGCGGCGGCGGCCCGGCTCCCTCTGGTGGCGGAGGCGGCGACGGCGGCCCGGCTCCCTCTGGTGGCGGAGGCGGCGGCGGCCCGGCTCCCTCTGGTGGCGGAGGCGGCGGCGGCGGCCCCTCCCTCTCGGGCTCTGAGAGCGGCAGCAGATCCTCCTCCCTCTCTGGCTCTGGGAGCGACGGCAGCTCCTCCTCCCTCTCTGGCTCTGGGAGCGACGGCAGCTCCTCCTCCCTCTCTGGCTCTGGGAGCGACGGCAGCTCCTCCTCCCTCTCTGGCTCTGGGAGCGACGGCAGCTCCTCACCCCTCTCTGGCTCTGGGAGCGACGGCAGCTCCTCCCCCCTCTCTGGCTCTGGGAGCGACGGCAGCTCCTCACCCCTCTCTGGCTCTGGGAGCGACGGCAGCTCCTCACCCCTCTCTGGCTCTGGGAGCGACGGCAGCTCCTCACCCCTCTCTGGCTCTGGGAGCGACGGCAGCTCCTCACCCCTCTCTGGCTCTGGGAGCGACGGCAGCTCCTCACCCCTCTCTGGCTCTGGGAGCGACGGCAGCTCCTCACCCCTCTCTGGCTCTGGGAGCGACGGCAGCTCCTCACCCCTCTCTGGCTCTGGGAGCGACGGCAGCTCCTCACCCCTCTCTGGCTCTGGGGACGACGGCAGCTCCTCACCCCTCTCTGGCTCTGGGGACGACGGCAGCTCCTCACCCCTCTCTGGCTCTGGGAGCGACGGCAGCTCCTCACCCCTCTCTGGCTCCCGGGAAGGCGGCTCACCCCTCTCTGGCTCTCGGGAAGGCGGCTCACCTCTCTTTATTGGAGTGACCGGTGGATCTCCCATGTCTACCGCCAGGTAATTAACCACCATGAGGGCAACCTCTGGGAAGGAGGCCGGGTGGTGCTGTTCCTCCCACTGTTCCCACCTCTCCCCATCTCGACGCCACAGCGTGTTGATAACTATGGGGAGATCGTGGACGAGGTCTGCCTCAGGGTGCATCAACCAGTCCCAGATCTCCTGGGACGGTGGTGAAGGTGGTGGTGCTGGAGGTAGTGGGGTGGCCCCTGATGCCCGGGGTGAACACGGCACCTCTTCCTGGGCCTGGTTGTAGGGGCATCCTGCCCAGTTGTGGCCGTCCTCCTCACACCGGCCACACCAGTTTGCCGGTGGCACGTCTGGGCAGGACCGCCAACGATGGTCCTCCTTCCCACACCAGGAACACCAGGGGAAGAGGCTGGCCGGGTCCTCCAGCGGTGGCTGCAGCAGCTTACATTTCTTCAGCTGCTGCTTGTCCTGCCTTTTCCACTGTCTGCTCTTCTTTCCCATTTTTTTTTTCAAAAAAAAATAAAATAAATACTGCTCTGAGCCTCTAGGTGGCGCTATCCCACTTCTGACACCAAATGTGGCAGGCTGGCGAGTGGATAGAGGCCCAGAGACAGACTGCAGTTCAAAAAAATAACTATTTTATTATAAATAAACAAAAATAAAGTGCACAAGGGCAAAATAACAGATACTCAAACACAAATAAAGCAAAAACAAAACTCACAAAAATAAAGTTTCCAGGCTGGGCAATGCCTTCACTGGATTTAGAAAATTCAAAAACCACAAAACAAACACCAACCTGCTTCCTCAGCTCCCTCTCCCCAAATGAGAAGCAGAGGCCTCCTTTTATATCAGGTGGCTGGGCGCTGATTGATCGTTAATCAACCTAATCAACTAATCAACCCCAGCCACCTGAACACAATAAACCCAGGCAGGTAGGGGAAGTTAACCCCATCCCTGCCAATTTCTAAAGAGCAGAGCTTTGCTCTGCCACACACACATTCAGAGTGAATGGATCATGGAGCCCCAATGGAGTATCATTAAACATGGACAACAAGCAATTACAGTGTAATGAATCCTAACAGCAACAGCCAATGTACTAAATGCGCCTGGAGATTCACTGATTGGCTACAATTAATCCTCTAAAGATGTCCAAAGTCTAACAGTGCCTCAGATAAATACGTAATTGCATCGTTAAGTCATCATAACATTCAAGACACTGTTTCAAAACAACTAAACAATGAGTTGAAGACGTGAGCGCTAGAGAACAAAAACAAAGCCTGTTCACAAGGGAGTTGTGGGAAAACAGATACGACACTAGTGCTGTCAGCATTGCTTATGTTGGGTTGATATTAAGTGCCAATACTGCTGTTGAAGGATGGATAATGTACATGTTTGCTACAGAGTACATGGATATGGCGTTGTGACGGGTATGGCAGAGTGGTGACGTCAGGCCAGAAGCAGGAAGAAAAACAGGCAGTACTTTTTACAAAACAAAAAAATAAATATTTAATCAAAAAACACTGCTCATAGAGCAAAAATAAAACCGGTATACAAAAACAAAATAACAAACACAAAATACTGTGATCAGGCTGGGCAGTAGCATGCAGTAGCCTTCACTGACTGTACTTAACTCTTATTATTTTTAGATGCCTCTCTTGCCCTTGATCGCTCCTTCAAACAGCCACCCTGAGTGCAGAGGCTTCTTTGCAGGTGACCATCTCTCGATTAGCAACAGATTTAATCAGCTAATTAATTTGGGAGATGGCCACCTTCTGCACAAGGTTTTTTTTTTTTTTAATTATTCCTGGCAGAGGACGAGCTAGTAACCTCGCCTCTGCCAGAACACGTTTAAAATAAAAACAAAACAACATGGCTACCCTGTCATTTAAAAATACATCAATACAATAAATCAGAACAATAATACACCAAAACAAATACAAAATAATAAACTGCACTTCACAGGAGGGGGAGACCCCACCCTAAAAATAAACAACATGTACAGGGCTCCTCGCCCTGTTACAGGCATCTAAAGAGAAATCATAATTTATTGT
>NW_024474695.1:0-7654 GCF_017654505.1 Polyodon spathula
AAGCAGTATCCAATCCACCTCACAGAAGCTCTGCAGCTGTTCCATCACCTCACCCTGTGTTAATGCTGCTAAACAGCAGACTCCATCTGATTTCTTGTAGGGCAACACAACACTACCAGTCATCACCTGTTGAAGCAGTGTTGTGTGATGCACTGCTGTTCTCTGACAATTCATCATACTGTATTTTCACTTGATATGAGAAAAGCACACGGTCAAGGAACCTGTTACGTGGTCACTCCTTGAGAGATGCACCAGTGATGTTCTCCTTCGTTGTTCTGACTCATTTGTTCCTTGGATTTTAAACACTGAGTCCACAACAATCAACTACAAATAAGAAACTTGTAATTTAAATGCGCAATTTTAAATGAAATTATTTTTAAATTTATTTTTTCCACTTCATTTTTAGATTCTATTATTTCCTGGCAACCAATGTGTTTGAATGGATAGCTGTCCAGTCCCTTAGCTACATACAGTGCCTATAGAAAGTCTACACCCCCTTTCAAAATGTTCACCTTTTGTTGCCTTATAGCCTGGAATTAAAATGCATTAAAATAGTTTTTTTTCATTTATCTACACATCCTACCCCACAACTTCCAAGTGAAAAAAATATTCTAGAAATTTGTAGAAAATTAATAAAAAATAAAAACTGAAATAGCTTGGTTGGATAAGTGTCCACCCCCCTTGTAATAGCAATCCTAAATTAGCTCAGGTGTAACCAATCGCCTTCAAAATCACACACCAAGTTAAGTGGCCTCCACCTGTGTTAAATTGTAGTGATTCACATGATTTCAGGATAAATTCAGCAGTTCCTGTAGGTTCCCTCTGCTGGGTAGTGCATTTCAAAGCAAAGACTCAACCATGAGCACCAAGGCGCTTTCAAAAGAACTCTGGGACAAAGTTGTTGAAAGGCACAGATCAGGGGATGGGTATAAAAAAATATCAAAGGCCTTGAATATCCCTTGGAGCACGGTCAAGATGATTATTAAGAAGTGGAAGGTGTATGGCACCACCAAGACCCTGCCTAGATCCGGCCAATGGCAACTTTGCAAGAGCTACAGGCTTTTATGGCCAAGACTGGTCAAAGTGTGCATGTGACAACAATATCCCAAGCTCTCCACAAATCTGGCCTGTAAGGTAGGGTGGCAAGAAAGAAGCCATTACTCAAGAAAGCCCACCTTGAATCCTGTTTTGAAGTATGCAAAAAAACACTCAGGAGATTCTGTAGCCATGTGGCAAAAAGTTTTGTGGTCTGACAAAACTAAAATGGAACTTTTTGGCCTAAATGCAAAGTGTTATGTTTGGCGCAAACCCAACACAGCGCATCACCCAAAGAACACCATCCCTACAGTGAAGCATGGTGGTGGCAGCTAAAAACATCACCTTTTTGTGTGGCAAATTATGGTGATGTTTCTCATCGGCAGGGACTGGGGCACTTGTCAGGATAGAAGGGAAAATGAATGGAGCAAAGTACAGAGAAGTCCTTGAGGAAAACCTGCTGCCCTCTGCAAGAAAGCTGAAACTGGGATGGAAGTTCATCTTTCAGCATGACAACGACCCAAAGCACACAGCCAAAGCTACACTGGAGTGGCTAAGGAACAAAAAGGTAAATGTCCTTGAGTGGCCCCCCGACCTAAATCCAATTGAAAATTTGTGGCATGACTTGAAGATTGCCGTCCATCAACGCTCCCCAAGGAACTTGACAGAGCTTGAACAGTTTTGTAAAGAAGAATGGTCAAATATTAACAAATCTAGGTGTGCAAAGTTGGTAGAGACCTATCCCAACAGACTCACAGCTGTAATTGCTGCCAAAGGTGCTTCCACCAAGTATTAACTCAGGGGTGTGGAGACTTATCCAATTATGTTCTTTCAATTTTGTAATTTTATTATATAATTTTTTTCTCAATAAGTTTAAATTTAAATGCATGAACACCTGAGGTCAAGGGGGTGTAGACTTTCTATAGGCACTGTATTTGCCAAAAATAAAATCCTATTTATTTCGCATCCCTCCATCACACGAAGGGTAAAATATTCTTATCAAAAGCATAGATTGTAAGAACAATTCTAGAATTGTTATTTTAGAGTTTTATCTAGGTTGATTAGTTCTCTCATAAAAAAAATATTTAATTGACATGTTACAAGATTGAAAATTTTGTAGAATTATACTCTGCGGTTCCTTGAAGCGGTTCCATGTGAGTTAAGTTTTTCAAGTGAACCATACAAACTTAGAAAACAGGTAAGAAAAACAAAGAGCAAGTCTGAGATTGGTTGAGCAAGAGCTCTGAGTTTTGTTGTCATTAATTCCTGCCAGGATAAAGCGATTGCGTACATCGAGACAAACTCAGATTTCACACTGAAAGTAAAATGTATTTATAATAATAATAATAATAATAATAAGAAGAAGAAGAAGAAGAAGAAGAAGAAGAAGAAGAAGAAGAAGAAGAAGAAGAAGAAGAAGAAATAATGTTTTATTTATGTAAGTATGCGTTGGGCTGGAAAAGGTTGGGAAATGCTGCTTTATAGGTCCGAGGCTAATGATAAGCCATTTGTCTTTTCTCAGTAGTTCTTGCAGGAGGAGAGCAATAGACAATTTCAGTATAAATGGCTACCAGGATCTTCAGTTTAATGTAATGTTACATGTTCACCAAAATAATAAACCAGTACCATATCATAGTCAACTCTCAATGGAACAATAGTCAGATAATCACTAAAATGCCAACTAAATTATTCTAGTCACCTTTGCCCCATTCCCAAATTTTTGCATTCCTCATCCAGAAATTGTACAGTCATGCTTTTGTGGGAGTGGACACACACAAGTGGTTTCTGAAAAGGCAGTAAGTGAACGATACAATCTTAGAAAACAGGTAAGAAACATTTTTCAGGTCATTAGGGTTGGGTGTGTTGCTTTCATGGTACCAGGCAGATCTGCTCTACAGCACAATTACACTTTATTAAAATATATTTTTTATTGATATAATTTCTCAACTCAGGCGTACAGATTTGAAAATTGGTCCATAACTGTTTTGAAAGTTTAGGACCAGCCTACTTGCTCTAAATGTTCAAACCTGCCCAAACTTATTCTGAAATGCAAATGTATACAATAACTGTCTGGCCCTGAATTTGTTGCTGCTGGTGTTTACCAGTTTTGTGGCCAGATTATATGAACCTATCTGCTTTAAAACCAGTGCAGGAATCCATTTAAGACAGGACTCCCTCCATGTAGCAAACTGAGCACTTTATCTGTTCAAAATCTTGTTTTTTTAGAGGTCTCCCATAGCTGTGTAACACAGCATCCTTACTTTGACAAAGTACAGTTGTGGCAGATAAATGTATTGATGACTAGACTTTGTACAGTAGTGGCTTTTACCAGTGAGTTACAGACTGGCAATCCTACATCCTAATTGGCTGAGCCTGTTTCCAGCATTCCATCAGGTTTATAAGTGATTCACCTCAGTCATTACTGTCTGATACTACACAGCTTCAAGAACGTACAGCTGAGGTGCAGGGTTTTGTTTATATTTAATTTCCTTATTTTTCATAATTGGTGGGTGAAGTAGTGAGGTTTCTAATGTTGTCATTTTTCCTGACACACATAAAAAAAATGTAATATTGAAAACAGTCACTTAGTGAAGGGCCCTTATACAACTGTGAATTAACTGCAATTGTGAATTGTTTTCCACATCAGCTATTCCCTATGGAATTTGACAGAAAGTGTCTTAGATGAAATATGAAGCAATTCATAAGACACTCCCATGTGGATTTACTAGATATTTACGTACCAGGATTCCATGGCAATGCTGCAATGGGAGTGGATGTACTGCCTTTTTAAAGGTGGATACTGGTGAAGGAGTCTAGAATGTGTGAATCTCTGAAGGAACTTCAAGACCTGTGTACAGTATATGCATACTAAAACCAGGTAAGACATTTTATAATATCACAGAGGAGGTGGTAGTTCTGTGTACTGAGGCAGTGATGATTAAGCTTTTAAACATATTCTTACCTCTTTTTATCTTACTAATCTTCTCTTAATGGTTTGATGTTGACATCTGTGTTTTTCAAGCTTTATTTACACTTTAAATTGAGATTCAAGTCTGTTTATCTACCATAGTGCCGACTACACGGTGGCATGATTCTTTCTCTGCATTCATTTACTCTATTACAAGAAGTTGGTCTCTACCTGACCCCTTTTCTATAAGCAGTATAGAACATGGGTTTAATGCTTAGATGGAATCAGTTATTTGTAATGCTGAAAGTTAACATAACATGGTGGTAGGAGAAAATGACTTCAGAGTATATTATTATTATTATTATTATTATTATTATTATTATTATTATTATTAACAACAAAAAAGGAGACAAAAGGAAACACTGAGGCGTAGTAGAGTAGGGTTATGTTACGTTACTGCCTCTAAAAGCATGGCATGGCATATCTGGTTTCAAGGATTCTGCATGCTTACTATTCATTCTGTAGTTAAATCTCTGTGTATGAAGGAAACTGAGTGTGTACATTCATGCTCAGGTAAAGGGCAATACAGTGTAATAAAGTGTTTAATCTAGTCTTTAATGAACTCCTATTTTTTATGGAAAATATTCCATGTAAGTGATTTAAAGTGCTGTCTACAAGATATTTACAATGAACAGCAGTAATTGTAAAGAATGGAAGGTAGGTTTTTGTGCTTTTTATTTGCGAAGGCTCTGAAGCAGACCAATAAGAAAATACAAGACAATGAATAAAATCTATGTATGTTAGAATCATGTATCC
The DNA here is from genome assembly GCF_017654505.1 of Polyodon spathula. NCBI lineage: Eukaryota > Metazoa > Chordata > Actinopteri > Acipenseriformes > Polyodontidae > Polyodon > Polyodon spathula. The sequence goes on from NW_024474695.1 coordinate 4,760, forward strand.
AAAGTAACAAATACATATAATATCCATGTGACAATTTATAAATGGGTCACAATCTCATGTACTGAATTCATTTTTCAAGATACATCATAATAACATGGATTGCATAGTCTTATGTAATAATAAAGCATTACTTGCCAGTAAAACCCAAATGCGTTAATGCACTTACAGGGAGCACAGTGTTGGCTTTAGCATACATTAACCAACCTAATTACAGTAACACACAGCTGTACACAAACAGGATTAAGCAATGGACTACTGCTCTGTAAGGTAAAAACTGCAATAACATGTTTCCTTTCTTTATCCAGACGACAAATAGCTCTTGTGGACAAGATGAACACCACCATCGCTGACTCTTCCGTGTTAAGTTTAGAGGGCTTCATTGTGTCTCCTGAAGCTGCTCACCCTCTTTTTCTGTTAACATTGGCAGTATATCTGGTTGTTCTTATTGGAAATGTTACAGTTTTTGCTGTTATTGTTTTTCAAAAGAATCTACACGAGCCAATGTATTTCATGCTATGTAATATGTCTGTTTGTGATTTGATTGGAAGCACAGCGGTAATGCCTAGATTAATGGCAGACTTCCTCACAGAGGTTAGATACATCTCATATGCAGCTTGTGTTATTCAGGCTTTCTGTGTTCATTTCTACGGTTCAGCAGCTCAACTGATATTGACTGTAATGGCTTATGACAGATACATTGCAATTTGTAACCCATTAAGATACAACAGCATAATGACAACTAATACTTTGGTGAAGCTCTGCTCCCTTGCCTGGGGAGGGGCATTCGTTTTAATAATAATCCTCTTTGCTCTTACTCTTAGACTTCCGCGATGCAGATCACGGATAGTGGAGGCTAATTGTAACAATGCAGCTTTATTTCTTTTATCCTGTGCTGACACTACTGTAAATAACATTTATGGTTTATCTATTACAGCTTTTCTAAGCGGTTTGTCTTTTTTGGTTGTTCTCTACACATATATTAGAATACTAATGACATGTTTATATAAAAGTCAGAGCAATAGTAAAAGCAAAGCCATTCATACATGTGCTACTCACTTAACTGTCTATATTATTTTTGAATTCACTATTTTGTTCTCCATCATTATACAGCGATTTCAAAATGTCAGCCCAAATGCACGGAAAATCACCTATATGTTAATTACGACCTTTCCACCATGTGTTAATCCTATAATTTATGGAATTCATACAAAGGAAATTCGTAATAATGTTTTAAAGTATTTTAAAAATACAGTACTACAAAATCAATGATGCTGGTGGTGCATTATGCAACATTCAGTTTTTTAATTCTAGATTTCATTTCCATGAGTACATCAGTTTGATGAATTATATATATATGAACATGGGTCATTAATATTTCTTAAAATAGATATAATAAAGCAAACAGGGAAGAAACACTGGGACATATTATACTATATTAACTATCAGATTTGTGTCACTTTTTTTTTTATTTATTATTTTTTCTAATATTGTTGTGTATTTATGATGAGACAATAAAAAACGTGGTAATCCTAATGAAATGAGCTGTGTTTGTGTAAAGCAAAACCGTCATTATTCCACAACATTGATGTGATGATTTATCTTGTTCATCTTCAATTTAGTTTGTGTTTTACAGGAAGAAAGGTTTGCAGTGCTAGCCTGGATTTGTATTCTCCACAACATAGTTACCCCATGCCCATTTGCAACATGCCTCACAAACAGGGTACATTGTAACAAAATGGGGACACCTCATAGAGTAATGTAAAAAGCTAAGCTTCAACCTGTAAGCTATGCTACCATAAAATTAATTGTGTATTCACAAGGTTAAAAAAAAAAAAAGTTATGAAACTGTAAAAATGCAACAGATGTCATCTGTTACACACAACATAGTAACATATATCACAACAAACCACGCTTTGATTTCTGGTGTATTATTTTCCAAGTACAGATTCAGAGTGAATGGATCATGGAGCCCCAATGGAGAATCATTAAACTTGGACATCAAGCAATTACGGTGTAATGAATCCTAACGGCAACAGCCAATGTACTAAATGCGCCTGGAGATTCACTGATTGGCTACAATTAATTCTCTAAAGATGTCCAGAGTCTAACAGTGCCTCAGATAAATATGTAATTGCATCATTAGCTCTGGAAAACGAAAAGAAAGCCTGTTCATAAGGCAGTTGTGGGAAAACAGATACGATACTACAGCGGTAAGCATTGCTTATGTTGGGTTGATATTAAGTGCCAATACTGCTGTTGAAGGATGGATAATGTACATGTTTGCTACAGAGTACATAGATATGGCGTTGTGACAGGTATGGCAGAGTGGTGACGTCAGGCCAGAAGCAGGACGAAAAACAAGTAGTACTGCAGGGCAAAAAGACACTGCGGCACTGTTTATTTGAATAATAAAACAAAAAATAAATATTTAAACAAAAAACACTGCTCATAGAGCAAAAATAAAACTGGTATACAAAAACAAAATAACAAACACAAAATACTGTGATCAGGTTGGGCAGTAGCATGCAGTAGCTTTCACTGACCGCACTTATCTCTTTTATTATTTTTACACGGCTGTCTTGCCCTCGCTCGCTCCTTCATACAGCCACCCTGAGTGCAGAGGCTTCTTTGCAGGTGACCATCTCTCGATTAGCAACAGATTTGATCACTTAATTAATTCAGGAGATGGCCACCTTCTGCACAAGGTTTTTTTTTTAACATACCCCTGGCAAATGATGAGCTGCCCACCTCGCCTCTGCCAGAACACGTTTTAAATAAAAACAAAACAACATGGCTACCCTGTCATTTAAAAATACATCAATACATTAAATCAGAAAAATAATACACCAAAACAAATACAAAATAATAAACTGCACAGGGGCGGAGGGGCACCCT
>NW_024474696.1:0-8000 GCF_017654505.1 Polyodon spathula
AAAAATAAACAAATACATGTACAGGGCTCTGTTACAGGCATCTAAAGAGAAATCATAATATATTGTAAGCAGTATCCAATTCACCTCACAGATGCTCTGCAGCTTTATTAATGCTGCTAAACACCATCTGATTTCTTGTAGGGCAACACAACACTACCAGTCATCACCTGTTGAGGCAGTGTTGTGTGATGCAATGCTGTTCTCTGACAATTCATCATACTGCATTTTCACTTGTAATTTAAATGTGCAATTTTAAATGAAATTATTTTTTAATTTATTTTTCCACTTCATGAATGGATAGCTATGATAGTCCAGACCCTTAGCTACATGCAGTGCCTATAGAAAGTCTACACCCCCTTTCAAAATGTTCAGCTTTTGTTGCCTTATAGCCTGGAATTAAAATGCATTAAAATAGTTTTTTTCATTTGTTTACACATCCCACCCCAAAACTTCCAAGTGAAAAAAATATTCTAGAAATTTGTAGAAAATTAATGAAAAATAAAAACTGAAATAGCTTGGTTGGATAAGTGTCCACCCCCCTTGTAATAGTAATCCAAAATTAGCTCAGGTGTAACCAGTTGCCTTCAAAATCATACACCAAGTTAAGTGGCCTCCACCTGCATTAAACTGTAGTGATTCACATGATTTCAGGATAAATTCAGCAGTTCCTGTAGGTTCCCTCTGCTGGGTAGTGCATTTCAAAGCAAAGACTCAACCATGAGCACCAAGGCACTTTCAAAAGAACTCCGGGACAAAGTTGTTGAAAGGCACAGATCAGGGATGGGTATAAAAAATATCAAAGGCCTTGAATATCCCTTGGAGCACGGTCAGATGATTATTAAGAAGTGGAAGGTGTATGGCACCACCAAGACTCTGTCTAGATCAGGCTGTCTCTCCAAACTGGATGACCGAGCAAGAAGGAGACTAATCAGAGGCTACCAAGAGGCCAATGGCAACTTTACAAGAGCTACAGGCTTTTATGGCCAAGACTGGTCAAAGTGTGCATGTGACAACAATATCCCAAGCTCTCCACAAATCTGGCATGTAAGGTAGGGTGGCAAGAAGGAAGCCATAACTCAAGAAAGCCCACATTGAATCCCATTTGAAGTATGCAAAAAAACACTCAGGAGATTCTGTAGCCATGTGGCAAAAAGTTTTGTGGTCTGACAAAACTAAAATGGAACTTTTTGGCCTAAATGCAAAGTGTTATCTTTGGCGCAAACCCAACACAGCGCATCACCCAAAGAAGACCATCCCTACTGTGAAACATGATGGTGGCAGCATGTTGTTATGGGGATGTTTCTCATCGGCAGGGACTGGGGCACTTGTCAGGATAGAAGTGAAAATGAATTCAGCAAAGTACAGAGAAGTCCTGCGGAAAAACCTGCTGCCCTCTACAAGAAAGAGGAAACTGGTATGGAAGTTCACCTCTCAGCTTGACAACGACCTAAAGAACACAGCCAAAGCTACACTGGAGTGGTTAAGGAACCAAAAGGAAATTGTCCTTGAATGGCCCTGTGACAGGCTGACGTGTGGACAGAGGCCCAGAGACAGACTGCAGTTCCAAAAAAATACTTTTATTACAAAGACACAAAATAAAAGGGCACAGGGGCAAAAATAAAGGGATTTAAACACAAATAATCAAACAAAAAGCAAAATTTACAAAAATAAAGATTTCCAGGCTGGGTGATGCCCAGGATTTAGGATTTTCACTGGAATTAGAAAAACCACAAAAACAGCATCCCAAAACCACCAACCTGCTTCCTCAACTCCCTCCTCTCTAATGGGCAGCAGAGGCCTCCTTTTATGTGAGGCGGCTGGGCGCCGATTGATCGTTAATTAAGCTAATCAACTAATCAACCCCAGCCACATGAACACAATAAACCCAGGCAGGTAGGGGAATTTAACCCCATCCCTGCCAATCTATATAGGACAGAGCTCTGCTCTGCCACAGGCCCCAAGCTAAATCCAATCGACAATTTGTGGCATGACTTGAAGATTGCCGTCCATCAACGCTCCCCAAGGAACTTGACAGAGCTTGAACAGTTTTCTAAAGAAGAATGGTCAAATATTGCCAAATCTAGGTGTGCAAAGTTGGTAGAGACCTGTCCCAACAGACTCACAGCTATAATTGCTGCCAAAGGTGCTTCCACCAAGTATTAACTCAGGGGTGTGGAGACTTATCCAATTATGTTCTTTCAATTTTGTATTTTTATTATATAATTTTTTTCTCAATAAGTGGAAAAAAAATCCTCATTTAAATGCATGAACACCTGAGGTCAAGGGGGGTGTAGATTTTCTATAGGCACTGCATTTGCCAAAAATACAATTCTATTTATTTCGGATCCCTCCATCACCTGAAGCGTAAAATATTCATATCAAAAGCATAGATTGTAAGAACAATTCTAGAATTGTTATTTTAGAGTTTTATCTAGGTTGATTAGTTCTCTCATAAAAAAATATTTAATTGACATGTTACAAGATTGAAGATTTTGTATGAACACACACACACGCTAGACACAAGGAATGTTTAAGCAATAGTAGTATTTTATTAAGTACACACATATTAAATAGAAATCACAAAAGTCAGAGAGTCAATCTCTTATTTTCTGAAGCATAATATACAAGTCAAAGCACCCTGCCTTAAAACAGCCAGTAGGCCAATCAAATATGACATTGCTTCTACTCACACAGACACACAGCAGCAGGTTGTGATGTAGATAGTAGTTTGCTAACGCAGACACACACACACACACACACACACACACACACACACAGCACAAACTGAAATGGTGCAGACAATCTTAGAATAGATCACACTAAGCTTACTAATAGTGTATTGTTTAATGATATAGCAAGTTTACTTTAAAATAAATCCTTCATAAAACAATGAGATATATTACTTATAGTTAAGTTTCACTAAAAAGTTATTTCACACCAAACATACTAACTAATTAATGGTTCAATTCTATGAGAATGTGTTACAATTAAATGAATTTATTTCCATGAGAGGAAAATGCAGCTAGAATTATACTCTGCGGTTCCTTGAAGCGGTTCCATGTGAGTTAAGTTTTCAAGTGAACCATACAAACTTAGAAAACAGGTAAGAAAAACAAAGAGCAAGTCTGAGATTGGTTGAGCCAGAGCCCTGAGTTTCGTTGTCATTAATTCCTGCCAGGATAAAGCGATTGTGTACATAGAGACAAACTCAGATTTCACACTGAAAGTAAAATGTATTTCTAATAATAATAAGAAGAAGAAGAAGAAGAAGAAGAAGAAGAAGAAGAAGAAGAAGAAGAAGAAGAAGAAGAAGAAAGAAGAAGAAATAATGTTTTATTTATGTAAGTGTGCCTTTGGTTGGAAAAGGTTGGGAAACGCTGCTTTATAGGTCCGAGGCTAGTGATGAGCTTTTTGTCTTTTCTCAGTAGTTCTTGCAGGAGGAGAGCAAGAGACAGGACTCCCTCCATGTAGCAAACTGAGCACTTATCTGTTCAAAATCTTGTTTTTTTAGAGGTCTCCCATAGTTGTGTAACACAGCATCCTTACTTTGACAAAGTACAGTTGTGGCAGATAAATGCATTGATGACTAGACTTTGTACAGTAGTGGCCTTTACCAGTGAGTTACAGACTGGCAATCCTACATCCTAATTGGCTGAGCCTGTTTCCAGCATTCCATCAGGTTTATAAGTAAATCATCTCAGTCATTACTGTCTGATACTACACGGCTTCAAGAAGGTAGAGCTGAGGTGCAGGGTTTTATTTATATTTAATTTCCATATTTTTCCATTTCTGAACATTCTGCAATCATCTACAGTATGGAGCTTCATAAATGGTGGGTGAAGTAATGAGGTTTCTAATGTCGTCATTTTTCCTGACACATAAAAAAATTTTTAAATTGAAAACAATGACTTAGTGAAGGGCCCTTATACAACTGTGAATTAATTGCAATTGTGAGTTGTTTTTCACATCAGCTATTCCCTATGGAATCTGTGTATTGAGGCAGTGATGATTAAGCTTTTAAACATATTCTTACCTCTTATTATCTTACTAATCTTCTCTTAATGTTTTGATGTTGACATCTGTGTTTTTCAGAATTTAATTGAGATTCAAGTCTATTTATCTGCCACAGTGCTGACTACCTGGTGCCATGATTCTCTCTCCCCATTCATTTACTGTGTTACAGGAAGTAAGTCTCTACCTGACCCCTTTTCTATTAGCAGCATAGAACACAGGTTTAATGCTTAGATGGAATCCAATTATTTGCAATGTTGAAAGTTAACATAGCATGGTGGTAGGAGAAAATGACTTCAGAGTATATTATTATTATTATTATTATTATTATTATTATTATTATTATTATTATTATTACTAACAACAAAAAAGAGGACAAAAGGAAACACTGAGGCGTAGTAGAGTAGGGTTATGTTACGTTACTGCCTCTAAAAGCATGGCATGGCATATCTGGTTTCAAGGATTCTGCATGCTTACTATTCATTCTGTAGTTAAATCTCTGTGTATGAAGGAAACTGAGTGTGTACATTCATGCTCAGGTAAAAGGCAATACAGTGTAATAAAGTGTTTACTCTAGTCTTTAATGAACTCCTATTTTTTATGGAAAATATTCCATGTAAGTGATTTAAAGTGCTGTCTACAAGATATTTACAATGAACAGCAGTAATTGTAAAGAATGGAAGGTATGTTTTAGTACTTTTCATTTGCGAAGGCTCTGAAGCAGACCAATTAAAAAATACAAGACAATGAATAAAATCTATGTATGTTAGAATCATGTAAACAATGTAACAAATAGATATAATATCCTGTGACAATTTATAAATGGGTCACAATCTCATGTACTAAATTTATTTTTCCAGACATATCATGACAACATGGATTGCATAATCTTATGCAATAATAAAGCATTACTTGCCAGTAAAAGACAAAGCCGTTAATGCACTTACAGGCAGCACAGTGTTGGCTTTAGCATACATTAACCAACCTAATTACAGTAACACAGAGCTGTACACAAACATGATTAAGCAATGGACTACTGCTCTGTAAGGTAAAAACTGCAATAACATGTTTCCTTTCTTTATCCAGACTACAAATAGCTCCTCTGGACAAGATGAACTCCACCATCGCTGACTCTTCCATGTTAAGTTTAGAGGGCTTCATTGTGTCTCCTGAAGCTGCTCACCCTCTTTTTCTGTTAACATTGGCAGTATATTTGGTTGTTCTTATTGGAAATGTTACAGTTTTTTCTGTTATTGTTTTTCAAAAGAATCTACACGAGCCAATGTATCTCATGATCTGTAACATATCTGTTTGTGATTTGATTGGAAGCACAGCGGTAATGCTTAGATTAATGGCAGACTTTCTCACCAAGGTTAGATATATCTTATATACTATAGATATATTATATATACATGTTTATATAAAAGACAAAGCAATAGTAAAAGCAAAGCCATTCATACATGTGCTACTCACTTAACTGTGTATACTATTTTTGTATTCACTATTTTGTTCTCCATCATTATGCAGCGATTTCAAAATGTCAGCCCAAATGCTCGGAAAATCACCTGGGTGTTATTTACGACCTTCCCACTGTGTGTTAATCCTATCATTTATGGAATTCATACAAAGGAAATTCGGAATACTGTTTTGAAATGGTTGAAAATACAATACTACCAAAACAATGATGCTGGTGGTGCATTATGCAACATTAATTTTTTTAAATCTATATTTAATTTACATGAGTACATCAGTTTATTATATGAGTACATCAGTTTATTGAATAATAAATATATGTGAACATGGTTCATTAGTATGTCTTAAAATAAATATAATAAAGCAAACAGGGAAGAAACACTAGGATATTCAATATTAACTGTCAGATTCTGTATCAACAGATTTTATAAAATTATATTTTCCTAATATTGTTGTACATTTATGATAAGCCAATAAAAAATGTGTTTGTTTAAACCCAAACCGTCATTATTTCACAACATCGATGTGATGATTTATTTTGTTTATCTTCCATTCAGTTTGCGTTTTACAGGCAAAAAGGTTTGCAATGCTAACATTGATTTGTATTCTCCACAACATAGTTACCCCATACCCATTTGCAACATGCCTCTGAAATAGGGTACATTGTAACAAAATGTGGATACCAGATAAACAGTCGAGTAAAAACTCTGTCAGACAAGTTACCATAATATGAATTGTGAATTCACGAATGAAACTGTAAAAATACCCAAAATGCACCAGATGACATCTGATACACACAACATAGTAACATATATCACTACAAACCATGCTCTGGTTTCTGATTTCATATCTTCCAAGCATAGATTCAGAGTGAATGGATCATGGTGTCCCAATGGAGTATCATTAAACATGGATAACAAGCAATTACAGTGTAATGAATTCTAACAGCAACAACCAATGTACTAAATGCGCCTGGAGATTCAGTGATTGGCTACAGTTAATTCTCTAAAGATGTCCAGAGTCTAACAGTGCCTCAGATAAATATGTAATTGCATCATTAAGTCAAAAAAACACTCAAGACACAGTTTCAAAACAACTAAACAATGAGTTGAAGACGTGAGCTCTGGAGAACAAAAACAAAGCCTGTTCATAAGGGAGTTGTGGGAAAACAGATACGACACTAGTGCTGTAAGTATTGGTTTTGTTAGGTTGATATTAAGTGCCAATAATGCTGTTAAAGGATGGATAATGTACAGGACTGCTACAGAGTACATGGTTATGGCATTGTGACAGAAATAGAATGATTCTTGGTTGTAAATCTCCCTCCTAACCTGTGAGGGTGCTGTGTGTATGGCCAAACAATTCCACCCAAGGGTTAGGCACAAGTCGGCCATCTAGAAAGGCGCAGAGCTATGGTACACTAAATCACTGACTCGGAAGGGAAATGATGTGGCAGCCGTGGATTGGAGGAGTGGTTGCAATCATTAACCAAGGGATCATGATTGACGGTATATAAGGGGGTGTAGTGAGGACGTCTGTTCCTTTGTTATGGTTAACGCTAAACCGGAAGGAGATCTGTATTGTAAATTATGAGTGTTTTGTTTGTCATAAATAAAAATTGTTTGTTTGTTGTTTTTAGACAGCTAACATGATCCAAAGCTGTCGCTAAAGGCCAGCACCAAACCTGGACAACATTTCACTTGTGTCACGATTAACTGTCTTTGCACCACAAGCACTATAGCACTCACTGTGGACTTGTGATCGTGTTTGTGTTACGTGTGAGTGTTTAAAGATCAGGAGTATTATTTCGGCACCAACCCGTGGATTATAACAGAGTAATACGCATCCCATTGTGTATTGCGTGTTCTCATTATTGTTTACTGATTGTCACCAGACTTTGGATTACAAAAATAAAACACCACTGCACCTGGATTATTGTTGTCTGTCTGTTTATTGATCACCGCATCACTCCTGCACCTACACAATGTTAACCACTTTGCCACAGGCATCAAAAGAGATCATATTTTGTAAGCAATATCCAATCCACCTCACAATGATTCACCAACAATCAAACTACAAAGAAGAAACTTGAAATGAAATGGGTAATTTTAAATTAAATGATGGCTTCATTTTTTATAATTCCATGTCAATTTCAGATTCTGTTATTTCCTGGCAAAGCATGTGCTTGAATGGATAGCTGTGATTGCTTAGTCACTTAGCTACATCTTTGCCAAAAATAAGATTCAGTCCTATTTATTTCACATCTGTCCATCACCTGAAGTGTAAAATATTCATATCAAAAGCATAGATTGTAAAACAATTCTAGAATTGTTATTTTAGAGTTTTATCTAGGTTGATTAGTTTTGCTTGAATACGTATTGTCTTTTTCTCTCTGCTAAGTAGCTATTCATATGCGGTCATTTGCATGTCTTGCCTCTTAAAACTCAGTTCTTTGATTTTTAACGTCCTTTTCCGCTCAGAACATAGATGCTTTATGGCTTCCTGGCATCAAACTG
>NW_024474697.1:0-7014 GCF_017654505.1 Polyodon spathula
CTTGTTGTCAGCTGTCATTTCAGCCTAATCCAGTCCAGATGCTACCTAGCCCTGGTCACCCAGCTCAGTGGTCACACAGTTCAATATGTCTGCCAGGAAAGGAGTCCTTTTTCTTCAAGACACAGGGATATCATTAATTAGTCCAGTTACATTTATAATACACTTTCAGGCATTAATATCATATTCAGGGAATATGCATCACAAGGTTCTATTATTTTTGTCTGATGTGTAGCAGCCTTTACACGAAATGGCAATGATACAAGCTCCTGTATTTCAGGCAACTAGACATTCATGAAGATCTGGCTTTTGTGTCATTGCATTGCAAGAGTGACAGGGCAAAAGCCCTGCTTGTGTAAGTAGTAGGGATGGGCACCAATATCATTAATTTAATATGATATCAATATCATTCGATATGGATAATTTCTATATCACAATGTCGTGGGATTAAAAAAAAAAAAAAAAACATTCACGTACGCTCGTGGAGAGAGCCTTTTTATTGCTAATATTGCTAAAAATACAACGCAGTATAATCAACGTTTTTTATATGAATATTCAACAACCCAATACATACCAATCACTGTCAGCCTCGTAGGCAAACACCACATACTAAAGTATTATTAACCACTGTACACGCTGCTTACACCAGGTGATGTCACATTTCAGGATACCGGTATCTCAATTTCCAGGGAATGAGAGGTTTATTTGAACTCCTGTTTACATGCTTTTCTTTGCAGTATTGAACGCTTTTGCAATAGTTTTTTTTTTTTTATTTGAGAGAAAAAGGATGAGCTGTAGTGCAGGTGTGCTGGTGTTCATTGATATGTCTTAAGATAGACGTAATAAACGGACAGGGAAGAAACACTAGGATATACAATATTAGTTATCGGATTCTGTATCAAGAGATTTTTTTTAAAAATGTTTTATTATTTTCCTAATACTATTGTACATTTATGATGAGACAATAAAAATGTGAGTTGGTGTGTTGGTATTGTAATTTTGACAAACGGTGTAGTGAAGGTGATTGCCCAGCCTACCCGTGGTTATTCTTTTGTTTAAACCATTTCTTTTGGTCCTCAGGCCGTACTTTGTTTGTTCCTGTTTGATTTGTCTAATGAAGTGCACAACAGCTCTTTAAAGCTGCAGCTTTCTGTCTGGGGTTCTGATTCCAGACAGTAACCAGCCTGGGCCGGGATGCTACCCTGTCACAGCAAGAAAAAGAAATAACTGAATTATTTCTAAATTTGACAATTCACAAATGAGTAAAACAACAAGAGAACACTGAATTGAAGATTAATTATGATGTCTGCATCATGTATATTATACATTTTATTAATATTTTAAAATTGACTAGTTGCATGCATCGCAGGCAAGAAAAATAATAATAATAATAATAATAATAATAATAATAATAATAATAATAATAATAATAATAAATTAGTGCTACAGGAATAGTTAAGAGATGCGGTATTTTGAAAGATGAAATCAGCCGGCTGAGATTTCTCTGGAATTTTCTCATTCTCATTCTGAGATTTTGCGATGGAGCTCTGAAAAGTTTTGGCTTCCTGTGAGTGTTGCTAAATTAAGTCACACTATCAGAAAACCTAGCAGTAGCATGGGAAATTATGTGAGAAACCCAGAGCTAATCTCGAATTAAACTGGGTTGATTCGATGTTGCATTCATTGTGGTCCCTATTGGCACAAGAAGGTACGATTTCCTGTCTCTATACTGGTCGAGGAGAGTAACGCTATTTGTGGTCCTCGCTGGACAAAAAAGGAACATAATTTCTGAGAATTAGCTATGCTGAATGATGGCCCATATATTTGGATGTAAAACATAAATAATACATTTATTTATTTATCTTGATATTTATTTATTATTTCATCATAAACAGTGACATTTAAAACTGTATGAAATGAAAATAAATAATCAACCATTCTTGTTCAATTGTATATTAGTGAAGATATTTGTACATAAAGGACGTCATAAAGTACTAACTATATATATATATATAAATAATATTATATATATATATATTATATATATATATATATATATATATATATGAAAGTATATATACTTTCAAATTTCATATATTGTAACGACCCAGGCAATTGCTTTGCCCGTGCCTATCAAACAGTAAAGCGGTAATGCTTTACATTACATTAATCTGGGTGTCATTAAATACATAACTTTTATATTAAAACGAACAAGAAAAACCCATAAAATATGGTTTATATATCATAATTAAACCAGATATTTACTTTAAAATAAATCCTTCATAAAACAATGAGATATATTACTTATAGTTAAGTTTCACTAAAAAGTTATTTCACATTAACAATTAATGGTGCAAACTAATGTGTTACAATTGAATGAGTTCAATTCTATGAGGAATGTGTTATACTCTGCGGTTCCTTGAATTAAATTAATTTAGTTCCATGAAAGGAAAATAGCAACTGAGAATTATAGCTCTGAGTTTTGTTGTCATTAATTCCTGCCAGGATAAAGCGGAAATCGTGACAACTCAGATTCAACACGGAAAATTCTGGTATGTTCGAATAAAAAGTAAGACCATTCTATTTTTGGTTGAGCAAGTGGTTTTAATTTTACCTGTAAGATGTGCCTTTGGGCTGAAAGATTGGTTGGGAAACGCATCGCTTTCAATCAGGAGGTCAGAGCTCTGTGATGAAGTCAAGCATATTTGTACTTTTCTCATAGTTATAATACTAATAGGAAGTGTTTTATTAATGTAAGTATGTCTTTGGCTGGAAAAGGTTGGGAAACGCTGCTTTATAGGTCAGAGGCTAGTGATAAGCAATTTGTCTTTTCTCAGTAGTTATTGCAGGAGGAGAGCAAAAGACAATTTCAGTATAAATGGCTACCAGGATCTTCAGTTTAATGTAATGTTACATGTTCACCAAAATAATAAACCAGTACCATATCATAGTCAACCCCCAATGGAACAATAGTCAGATAATCACTAAAATGCCAACTAAATTATTCTAGTCACCTTTGCCCCATTCCCAAATTGATGCATTCCTCATCCAGAAACTGTACAGTCATGCTTTTGTGGGCGTGGACACACACAAGTGGTTTCTGAAAAGGCAGTAAGTGAACGATACAAACTTAGAAAACAGGTAAGAAGCATTTTTCAGGTCATTAGGGTTGGGTGTGTTGCTTTCATGGCACCAGGCAGATCTGCTCTACAGCACAATTACACTTAATTAAAATATATTTTTTATTGATATAATTTCTCAGCTATGGGGTACAAATTTGAAAATTGGTGCATAACTGTTTTGAAAGTTTAACACCAGCCTACTAGCGATAAATGTTCAAACCTGCCCAAACTTATTCTGAAATGCAAATGTATACAATAACTGTCTGGCCCTGAATTTGTTGCTGCTGGTTTTTACCTGTTTTGTGGCCAGATTATATGAACCTATCTGCTTTAAAACCAGTGCAGGAATCCATTTAAGACAGGACTCCCTCCATGTAGCAAACTGAGCACTTTATCTGTTCAAAATCTTGTTTTTTTAGAGGTCTCCCATAGCTGTGTAACACAGCATCCTTACTTTGACAAAGTACAGTTGTGGCAGATATATGCATTGATGACTAGACTTTGTACAGTAGTGGCCTTTACCAGTGAGTTACAGACCGGCAATCCTACATCCTAATTGGCTGAGCCTGTTTCCAGCATTCCATCAGGTTTATAAGTGATTCACCTCAGTCATTACTGTCTGATACTACACAGCTTCAAGAACGTACAGCTGAGGTGCAGGGTTTTGTTTATATTTAATTTCCTTATTTTTCATAATTGGTTGGTGAAGTAGTGAGGTTTCTAATGTTGTCATTTTTCCTGACACACATAAAAAAAATTAAATATTGAAAACAATGACTTAGTGAAGGGCCCTTATACAACTGTGAATTAACTGCAATTGTTTTTGTGAATTGTTTTCCACATCAGATATTCCCTATGGAATTTGACAGAAAGTGTCTTAGATGAAATATGAAGCAATTCATAAGACACTCCCATGTGGATTTACTACATGTTTACATACCGGGATTCCATGGCAATGCTGCAATGGGAGTGGATGTACTGCCTTTTTAAAGGTGGGTTCTGGTGAAGGAGTCTAGAATGTGTGAATCTCAGAAGGAACTTCAAGACCTGTGTACAGTATTTGCATATTAAAACCAGGTAAGACATTTTATAATATCACAGAGGAGGTTGTAGTTCTGTGTATTGAGGCAGTGATGACGAAGCTTTTAAACATATTCTTACCTCTTATTATCTTACTAATCTTCTCTTAATGGTTTGATTTTGACATCTGATTTCCAGACTTTATTTACATTTTCAAGAGATTCAAGCCTGTTTATTTGCCATAATGTTGACTATTCAGTGGCATGATTCTCTCTCTCCATTCATTTACCGTGTTACAGGAAGTCGGTCTCTACCTGACCCCTTTTCTATAAGCAGCATAGAACACAGGTTTAATGCTTAGATGGAATCCAATTATTTGCAATGCTGAAAGTTAACATAGCTTGGTGGTAGGAGAAAATGACTTCAGAGTTAGTTATAAAAAGCCTTGGAACTACAAAAAGTAGATAATATTGATTTTATATAATAAAGGAAAGATATGTGATTTGCTGTAGGGTATTAGGTAATGTGTATATACTATTGTCATCCTGTCAATGAGATTTTAATCTAAACTAATATAGAACAAATATTTTTTTTTATTCATAGGAGAGGTTATTTTATTATTATTATTATTATTATTGTTGTTGTTTATTCAGGTTAAAAAACACAAAAGGAAACACCGAGGCATAGTATAATATGTTTATGCTACTGTCTCTAAAAGCATGGCATGGCATATCTGGTTTCAAGGATTCTGCATGCTTACTATTCATTCTGTAGTTAAATCTCTGTGTATGAAGGAAACTGAGTGTGTACATTCATGCTCAGGTAAAAGGCAATACAGTGTAATAAAGTGTTTACTCTAGTCTTTAATGAACTCCTATTTTTTATGGAAAATATTCCATGTAAGTGATTTAAAGTGCTGTCTACAAGATATTTACAATGAACAGCAGTAATTGTAAAGATTGGTTTTTGTACTTTATTTGAAGGCTCTGAAGCAGACCAATAAAAATGAATAAAAATGAATAAAAACACATTTAAGTAAGGGACTACTGCTCTGTAAGGTAAAAACTGCAATAACATTTTTCCTTTCTTTATCCAGACTACAAATAGCTCCTCTGGACAAGATGAACACCACCATCGCTGACTCTTCCGTGTTAAGTTTAGAGGGCTTCATTGTGTCTCCTGAAGCTGCTCACCCTCTTTTTCTGTTAACATTGGCAGTATATCTGGTTATTCTTATTGGAAATGTTACAGTTTTTTCTGTTATTGTTTTTCAAAAGACACTACACGAGCCAATGTATTTCATGATCTGTAATATGTCTGTTTGTGATTTGATTGGAAGCACAGCGGTAATGCCTAGATTAATGGCAGACTTCCTCACAGAGGTTAGATACATCTCATATGTAGCTTGTGTTATTCAGGCTTTCTGTGTTCATTTCTACGGTTCAGCAGCTCAACTGATATTGACTGTAATGGCTTATGACAGATACATTGCAATTTGTGACCCATTAAGATACAACAGCATAATGACAACTAATACTTTGGTGAAGCTCTACTCCCTTGCCTGGGGAGTGGCATTCATTTTAATAATAATCCTCTTTGCTCTTACTCTTAGACTTCCGAGATGCAGATCACGGATAGTGGAGGCTAATTGTAGCAATGCAGCTTTATTTCTTTTATCCTGTGCTGACACTACTGTAAATAACATTTATGGCTTATTTATTACAGCTTTTCTAATCAGTTTGTCTTTTTTGGTTATTGTCTGGACTTATGTTAAAATATTAATTACATGTTTATATAAAAGTCAAAGCAATAGTAAAAGCAAAGCCATTCATACATGCGCTACTCACTTAACTGTCTATATAATTTTTGAATTCACTATTTTGTCCTCCATCATTATGCAGCGATTTCAAAATATCAGCCCAAATTCACGGAAAATGTTTGGGATGTTAATTTCAACCTTTCCACCATTCGTTAATCCAATCATTTATGGAATTCATACAAAGAAAATTCGGAGTAATGTTTTAACATTTTTAAAAAATACAATACCAAATCAATGATGCTGGTGGTGCATTATGCAACATTCACTTTAAGTCTATATTTAATTTACATGAGTACATCAGTTTAATGAATAATAAATATATATGAACATGGTTCATTAATATGTCTTAAAATAGATATAATAAAGCAAACAGCGAAGAAACACTGGGATATTCAATATTAACTGTCAGATTCTGTATCCATAGATTTTTTAAAATTATATCATTTTCCTAATATTGTTGTACATTTATGATGAGACAATAAAAATGTGGCAATCCTAATGAAATGAGTTGTTTGTTTAAACCCAAACCGTCATTATTCCACAACATTGATGGATGATTTATCTTGTTTATCTTCAATTCAGTTTGCGTTTTACAGGCACAAAGTTTTGCAGTGCTAACACTGATTTGTATTCTCCACAGCACAGTTACCCCATGCCCATTTGCAACATGCCTCACAAATAGGGTACATGTTAACAAATGGGGATACCAGTGAAAGAGTCGAGTAAAAACTCTGAGCCTCTGATAACCCAGACCTGTTATCATAATACGAATTGTGTATTCACGAGGTGAAAAAAAGAAAAAAAAAAAGTTATCATATCACAACATAGTATCATATCACAACAAACCACCCTCTGTTTTCATATTTCATATTTTCATGTGTAAGCAATCTCAATTATAGGAAAATCTAATAATTATCTAATTATATTCCCAACCACAATAAGCCATATACTAAACGATGGGAGAGCCGAGTGCCAGATCCAAAGAATGAAAACGCGGGGTAAGGCAGTATTCATTACAATAAATATGCATTGAGGCAATCAAAACAAAAACACAAA